>NW_027468680.1:11714352-11721852 GCF_046254945.1 Alosa pseudoharengus
GCACCACTTACTCACCTTCAAGCACTCTCTCTCACACACACACACACACACACACACACACACACACACACACACACACACACACACACACACACAACAAAACGTCTACACCGAAATCAATGTAAAAGATCAGTAACACCCACTGACCCCCTCATCATATACACTATTGCACAATAATTTAACACATGAATAGGAATTAAAGTCAGACGATCCACAAGTGTGCAAACAAACACACACACACACACACACACACACACACACACACACACACGCACACACACACACCAAGATAAACATATCTTCACAACATAATTCACTAAGACTGACAGTGCAGTTAAGCCTAACGGCCAAAACTGAAAGGAAATCCTTTTGGACGAATGAGCGGATGTGTGGAATATGAAAGAATGAGGGGATATTGATTGGAGGCATTCTGTTTCAGGGAGGCTGCTCTGGGAGTTCGGAGAGACACCGGTCTGGGCCATAACAGCCAAAACAGCCCATATCTCTGCCTGCTAATTCCTGAATGCCAATTTACAGCAGCAATTACCAGGAGGTTCTCGTCTGGAAGAACACAGTCACAGGAGAGGGAGAATGGCACAAGTGTGTGTGTCTGTCTGTCTGTGTGTGTGTGTGTGTGTGTGTGTGTTTGTGTGTGTGTGTGTGTGTGTTTGTGTGTTTGTGTGTGTGTGTTTGTGTGTGTGTGTTTGTGTGTCTAAGCCCAGTTGAGGGACAACACTGTAATCTCACACTTGCTTGCACACGTAAAAAACAAAACAAAAAACACACTCCCCCCCCACACACACACACACACACACACACACACACACACACACACACACACACACACACACACACACACACCTCTACTTCAGGGCCACAGGGACCAAGGCTTCTAATTGCACATATTCTCGGCACCCTTCTCCCCCTCCATCTGTCTCCATTGTGCTGCAGTATGCGGAGGATTCCTCAGGAGCGCGGGCCACTGGCAGCCCTGAAAAGGACACGGTGGGAAGGAGACGAGCGGAGAGGACCGCCGGGAGATCGGGGTAGGGACCTCGGTGTTCGTTTCTAACACTGCGGCCTGACACACACACACACACACACACACACACACACACACACACACACACACACACAGCCTCTCCACCACCACGGCCTGTTGTACAACAGCAATTATACGAGAGCCAATTAGGACACTGTCGACTGCAGAGCTGTGGCTGTCTGCACAGAGCAGCATACATGCAGGCTTGACAACAAAAAAATTATAATAAAAAATAAAGCCTCCACACAAAGCCTACTCAAAAGGTGACAGCAAGACACAAGCTTCCATCCTCAGTGCTGTACCTCTCTCCACAACCTCTCTCTGCTATGAGTTTGGCTTTACTTGACAGACTTATTAACCTTATTACCCTACTTCAAGAATCTCCATAGAGTTCTGCTGTCCACTGGGTGTTTGACTAGTATCACTATCACTGAGTAATCATTCTATGTTGTTTTATGACTTTTAATTATTACTTTTTAAACACTTTTAATCTAGTGCCCTTTTATGCACTTTTACCTTGTGTGTTTTATGTTTTCTTTTTTAATCTTTACTTTTTAAAACTCTTCTTTGACTATATTTGCCCTTCTATGTTTTAAAATGTATTAGCTATTACTGTTTGCTTTTGTTTATGTAAAGCACATTGAATGACCCCTGTGTATGAAATGTGCTAAATAAATAAACTTGAGTTGAGTTGACTTACAGTTAGTGTGAAAACATGAGTAGAAATGTCGAAAAACAAAACATGATAAGGGAATGTTCTCTGCACTCTACAAGGTAATGATATGGAATGAAGCAATGAATAGAATGAATGAATAGAATTAATGTAAACTCCTCACCATTACACAAAGATGCCCCCAGTTCCCCACATTACAGGGCTTGGATTATGCCTTCTCGGTCATATAAACCACTGTGTAAGAAATTCATAATCTGAACAGATCAATGGACCACACAAAAAAGATGAGAAAAAAAGGCCCCCAACTCCAGGTCAAAGGCCTCAGCCCTGTGAACCCAGCTGCTATCAAAAACCACCAGCAACAGAGAACAAGAGAGCACAGAGGGAGGTAGAGGAGAGAGAGACAGAGGAAGAGAAAAAGAGAGAGGGAGAGAGAGAAACATCGCATAAATAATCAAATTTGAGGAGTTTTACAGGCTGTAATTGCAGAAATCTATGTGTGCCCTGGAGTGGAGGCTAATCGCTTTACTCCTCCATCTGATGGCTGCGATATCGAAGGCCCCCTAACAGTGATTTTATTAGGTGGGACGCTGCTGCTGCGGAGCCTGGCTGCCCCCCCCCCCTCCCCCCCCCAGCACCATCCTCCCCTGCCCAAGCCGTGCCGTCATTACTAGCCAATGTCCCACAGATGAGCGGGGAGATAGCCGGGGCTTAATGCACCGTAGCCTGGGGCGCGCGGAGCACCAGCGATCTGGGCGCCTGGTTCCCTGCGCCCGACACAGGGCCGTCCTATTAATCACCTGGCCAAATGCAATTGAGGTGGGGGTGGGGGGCAGCGGCCTGTGTGAATGAAAGATGGCCTCTGAGGATCAGTGACGGCCCCTCGTGTCCTATTTATCGCACCCTCGACGCCCCGGGTGAATTGTGTGTGTGTGTGTGTGTGTGTGTGTGTGTGTGTGTGTGTGTGCAACGTTTATTTAATGTCAGAGGTGCACATGGGTGAAGAACCGAATGTTATGAGAGTCCTAAAGGGATGGGGGCGCAGGGTACACTTGTACACGCGCACGCGCACACGCACACGCACACGCACACACACACACACACACAGGCACACACACGCACACACACACGCGCACACGTGCGCACACATACGCACACACACACAGGCACACACACGCACACACACACACACGCGCACACGCACAAACAAACACACAAACGCACATGTGCACACACACACACACAATGACGTAGAAACATTGATTAGGAGAGCCTGACAGTCCAGCCATCTGCTGTCACGCATGTTGTGCTTCGCGTTTTTCACCTAAGCTGATTTGGCGTAGACGGCAGGACTCCAGGTTCCCACCTCCCCGCGCTTGGCCCCCAGACAAGGCAGAGGGACCCCTGGGCTCAGATGAAGGATATCTCCCCCTAAGCTGTTCGCCTTTTGCCTTCCCTGAGCCAGAGGATGGATGGAGCACCACAGCACAGCACCAGGGAAACAGGACACGCTTCACAGCGGATGGTGCACGCCGGAATGCTTCTCAATGAGGCAACTCAACGGTGTGAATGACCCCTCGAGTCCGGTGTTCTGTTCACGCATGAGTGGGAAATACATTTAAACACGTGAAATGTACCCAAAAGTGGAGAGTGATTAAACAGTTATGTTCACCCTTAAATCGCTGATCTATAATTATTCTGATGATCAGCTCATTCAATACACTAATCGACATCACACCAATATTGAGGTCATCAGATGATCTCTAAGGGAATAATCAATATCATCTTTTATGTGGAGGAATAATCAAAAGAACTAATGGTCTCCACTATTCTTTACGCAGAATTAAACAAACAAACAAAAACAACAACAACCGCATGCTGGGTGAGCTGTGGCACAGGTGGCATCAGCGTCCATGCCACATGGGTCCAAGCGCCCACAGGGACCCAGGTTCCAATCCGACCTGCGGTCATTTCACAATCCCACCCAATCTCTCTCTCCCACTCGCGCTTCCTGTCACTCTTCACTGTCCTATCTGCAGCCCAAAGTCATACTGAAAACAAAACAAAAAACTATTCGTAAACCCTTTCAGAAGCCTTCAGCAATGAGTAATTCAGTGGAAATGCATGGATTCAGTTGCTTCCAGTAGCAGCAACTGGAATCCATGCGTTTCCCCGGAATTATTTTTGGAATCTAATCCCTTATCATACCTGTTCGTTCGTACTCGTCGCTCGATTTATCGTGACTAAATTCAAGAAGGCATCAAACGGTAAAATTCCTTAAGGTACTGTCTGTATAAATCGTCTCATAAATAAACTACCAGTGCTTTTTCAAAGTTCTCCATGTCTCGTTTTAAATGTCAAGGGCCTCGGAAGTCTACCAATGAAGTATGGAGCTACTTTGAGCCTCGTAAATGGTGTAAAACAGTGATTTATTTGCAAGGCTAGGCCGATGCCCGAGGCACCACAACAAAACACTGTTGGTAGCATTGGCTAACTAGCGCCAGATTTCTGAGTGCAGGGGACAAGCCGAGGTGAGCTATGAAACATACGTTCACACTCGGTATCATGTTTCAACACACTTTAGGTCAATATCACACCGGAATTCTCATTTAACACCTTTCAGAAGCCTTCAGCAATGAGTCATTCAGAGGATGACTAGGGTGACTATTGTACAAGCTCTCGTAAACACAGAGCTGTTGAGCATCAGTTTTCTTTTTGACTTCCCCAAGCTTGTAAATGACCAAACAAGAGAGAGTCTGAGTGATAAGGAGATGAGAACAGGCTTGGCTCAGCTCAGAGCGTGGAGCTAGATCATCGGAGAAATGGAGATAGAGAGCACGAGAGAGAGAGAGAGAGAGAGAGAGAGAGAGAGAGAGAGAGAGAGAGAGAGAGAGAGAGAGAGAGAGAGAGAGAGAGAGAGAGAGAGACGTGTGTATGTGTTGCGTGGAGAGTGTTGCGAGTGGTTTAGTGGCAGCTGATCGACTCCGAGGGGGTTCATCACAGGCAGTGCCATGCATCCTAAACACCTCGTCAGCCGAGGTCCAGACCCCAAGCGCCTTCCCCGAATCGCACGCCCCACGTTTCACCCGAAGCCGCGAGCGCAGAAGGGGGTCCGGCATGGACAAACATCTCCACACGACCAGCGGCACGCACCTACTCTGTGGCAAACTTTCAGATGGGGGCTTTTTGCATGAGAGCAGGGATAAAAAAAGTCCAAAGAAAACAAGTTAGACCCGACCAACAGAAGTGAAGAACTTCCGTGAAGAAGATTAAAAATCGAGTTCCTCTTGAGAGGTTCTGGGTAATTTAGAGTGTGAAAAAAAACGTCCAAAAGAGACCTGGGGAGAATGAATACATTTATACAAATGACAAAAGGGGCGTCAGGGGCAAAAGACTGACATATTTGAAAAAAAAAAAAAAAAAAAAAAAAGGCAGTTGTTTACAAAAAAAATTATGATGACGCAAATGGGCACCGTGAAAAAAGATAATATTCAGTCATCACAAGATTGAAACATCCTCATATGTGCTTTGCACAAAGCAGAAGTGGTCAATGAAACACATTAGTACACATGCAAAAACTGCTATTAAATCCAGGTGTTTTTCAAAACAAGAGGGTCTGGAAATGAACAAACTGCATCAAGACATCACAGTCAGAGTCAAAACCAACATAGGGGGGAGAGAGGGAGGGGGAGAGAGAGAGAGAGAGAGAGAGAGAGAGAGAGAGAGAGAGAGAGAGAGAGAGAGAGAGAGACCATGTCTTCCTGTCTTTATCTTGCAACACCCCCACCCCACACACCAAACACCACATTGTCAGCTCTGACAGATGACAATTAGTGAGCGCCACAACTTCCCTCCCCCTTTACACACACACACACACACACACACACACACACACACACACACACACACAGCTCAGCAGGCCATGACGTTACTGGGACACAATGAAGCCCATTGTGGGATCTGGCAGGGAGCTGCTGTGCTGCCCGTTAGGCGTTTGGCTATGTTTGTGTGTGTGTGTGTGTGTGTGTGTGTGTGTGTATGGTCTGGTGATTGGTGGGGGTAGATTGGTTAGGTTTGTGAACATTCACGGTACACACACACACACAAACACAGAGGTGAGTAGGCCCAAAGCTGTCGTCAGCTTGGTTGCCTTTGGAAAGAGTAGACTTAGAGGAAGGAGAGAGAGAGAGAAAGGGAGGGAGAGAGAGAGAAAGAGAGAGAGTCAGAGATTGTGTGCGTGTTCGTGTGTGTGTATGTGTGTGTGTGTGCGTGTGTGTGTGTGTGTGTGTGTGTGTGTGTGAAAGCCTCTCTTCCTCTCTCTTACTATCAGGCTGCTCCATATGCTGACCCCAGTAGCCCACTGCTTATCTCTGCCAATCAGAGGCCCTCGTTCCCTGGCAGCCACCTCCTCCCTGCCCCCCGTCCCCCTCCTCCCACCTCCACACCACTGGACTGGCACGGCCAATAGGGAAGCCGCTTAGCACCCCCCACCCCGACCACCACCATCCCCTTCGAGGCTGGTACACTTGCTGGCCTCCACAATCGGCCGTGGACAGATGGGAGATGCCCACCTCTCAGGCCAGTTCCATTTCACTCTGACTGAGAGTGCAAGCCAACTGGAGCCGCCACCACCACCACCACCAGCCCCTCACCCATACTACCAGCAGCACCACTAATTCTCACACACACACACACACACACACACACACACACACACACACCTTCAGTGTTCCTTCACATACACCATTCTGAATATCTGATGTGATTGCCTTGGGATGTGAGCATGTGTGTGTGTGTGTGTGTGTGTGTGTGTGTATATGGGGGGTAGTGAAGAAGGGATCATCATGCCCCAAGCCCACCTATGGTTCCATACATCTGCTGGAACTGTGTTTCTGCTTGTGTTTGTCAGACATGTTTTTTTTTTTATCAAACAGAGAATTTCTGCCTCACCTATATCCTAATAATGTCAAGGGCATTGTGTCTTTTATTCCTTAAGAATAATGAAAAAAGAATGCAAATACATAATTCAGAAAATATAAACAACTGAACTAAAACATTTCCTAATTGGGGTCTATATCTAGAAAAAAAATATTAAAATGGAAAACCTCATCAATAAAGTTGAAAAAACCCTCCAAAATCTCCAATGACTTTTCAAACAATACTGCATACAATCACAGAGAAGATGACAAAAATGCATCAGATTTGCAGTATGATTGGAGCCCCCCCCCCCATTCAACAAATATGGGGGGACATTCTCCCCTCTACCCTAGTTCTGGCACTTGTTGTGCGTTAAGTGTCTGGGCGTTGTGGAAAGTCAGAGAGTGTCTGCTGCACAGCCTGTAAACACACGCACCACCAGCTGTAGCAGCAAGCACAAATACCCCCCTCGCGCCCCCCAGGTCCCGACCCCATGGCCTCGGGGCACGGGAGGTCAAGCAGCTCCTAATCCTCCAGCCAGGCTGGAGCACCTTGGCCTCCGCGTGTCCACGCCACCGCCACATATGTCCACTGGCGCTGCGCAAATTACACACACGCAGACCACACACACTACACACACACACACACACACACACACACACACAAACCACGCTCTACAAGTATTTCATCATGGACATGGGCCTCATTCATTCATTCACACACACACACACACACACACACACACACACACACACAAGTATCCTATTGTGGAAAAGGGTCCCACATGTGCACACACAAACACACACACACAACATACACACACATACACAGATGTGTTGACAGTGGGTTTTGTTGTTGAGGCTCTTAG
>NW_027468680.1:11726852-11736852 GCF_046254945.1 Alosa pseudoharengus
GAGATGAGGCAGACAACTGAAGGACATTGAAGCTACTGACATAATGAGCTAAGCAGCATTTTGAACTTGGTGACTAACATTAGTGTGATGTGATTGTCAGTCACATATTATTTGACATTTTGTCACAAGGTTCTAGGTTCTTGGCTAAATAATTCATTTCAAGGGATACATTTAGAACATTTACATTTAGCAGACACTACATCCAAAGTGCCTTCAATTCTATTGTCAATTCTATTACTACATTGTCCCCGGAGGCACCTTGGGGTTAAGTGCCTTGCTCAAGGGCACAACGGTAGAAGTTGGGATTTGAACCCACAGCTTTTCTGTCTGGGCCATCTAAGACATCTTGAGCATTTTTAGGCCTGGGTGATTCTGTGAGGGACCTTAACCACGCCCATAATGTGACACAGAAGGCAGCTGCTTAGCACTTTAGCCAAAAACAGATCAGGAAAACAAAACACACAAAAAACAAAAATAACCACATCAACAATAAAAACAAGAAAACTAACAAAAAAAATCTATTTATGCGCATCAATGCATTGCACTCTGTTGGTCCCCATTAAAGTATAATCTCATCATGTCTGGTGTTCCAGGCCTGATTCACAAGGGCTGGCGTTTTAGTCTAGAACATTCCTTTTGAGTATTTCTAAACGGATGACAGAGTCCAGCCTCTAAGCCTGGGGCCTGATGTGTGGAACGTAGAAAAGAAAAAAAAAAAAACAGAAACAAAATCCTGAAACAAAACAGAGGAATACAACCACCAGCCCTGATACACAGGGCCGGCCACTTAAATTGACTTTCATAAAAGCCAGGCCCCTCTCCTCTCTCCCCTTATCTGACCATCTTTCTGCATTTCCTCAGAGTCCACTAGCCCGGGACAGGACAGAGCGCCGTGCTCCTCAGATCCATCTCCATGCCGGAATTTAATTCTGAGAATCCCGAGAATCGGATTACGCGGGACATAACTGAACAGGAAGTAAGGCTGAGGGCCCCGACAGGGACATTTGTGTTTATAGAGAGTCCCCTCTTTCGCCCCTCCCCTGCCCTGAACCCTGCCTCGGCCCCCCGACGCTTGCGGTCGACTGTGAAACGTGAGAGCTGCGCTGTTCAAAGGGAGGCGGCCACCAACCACAGGCTTAGCTCCAGCATGCTAACCAGCTCATGGAATACAAGCCCAGGAGGCCAGCGATGGATGGCAGTCATCAAGGGCTCCATTAATGAATGCACTCCATATGAATCATCATAAATCAGGAATCGTTATCATATAGAATTTAGAGTGTTTTCCCATTTGCTTTGCATTCACATTACCAGTTTAAGCCGAGCAGATTCAGACATTAAATGTGGGCTGGAACTACAGCCACAAAACACATAAATTGGTTAACCACAACACTTTGCATTTTTATTGTGCAACACCGTGTTGAAACAGAGATAAGTGCTGTTGCATGTTGCTGTATGTTGTAACATACAAGTGTATGGGATTGGTATTTGTGGGACGGACTTAACAGAGGACCTTTGTGAGATCACTCAGATACCAAACACAGCTTTGCGTATGAAAGGGTTGTACAGATGTCCGGTCGGTGTGTGTGTGTGTGTGTGTGTGTGTGTGTGTGTGTGTGTGTGTGTGTGTGTGTGTGTGTGTGTGTGTGTGTGACCCACCTCTGGTTTCTTGATGATTTGGATGCTGTACATGTGGTTCTTCATGGGGTAGATGATGATGAGGACGTCACCAAACTCAGTGGGGATGATGCCTCTCCGGTAGTCTCGCGAGTGCTCCGACCACACAATGTGCACCTCGTCATTCCCCAGGTGCCTGAGCTGAAAACACAACAGGGAGGCAGGGTTAGGAACAGAGAGTGGATTTGGGAGTGATATCTTCAGATATCAGTCAGACCGCTAAGAAAACAAAGTAACATCAAGAAATTAGACAAACCCTTACAATATTTTATACAAGACTACTGAAAATTGATTGTGTGGTTGACTATCTCTGTGCAGTATAAAATCTTCATGCCAGTATAATAGCGTGACTGATTTGACTTACACTTATTAAGTGCTTATAAATCAAAGACTTTGACTTCATGAGTGTATTCCTCCTTCTCGAGTATTACTCAAAAATACTTCTGTCTTAAGAATTAAACAATTAAACACCTTGTCTACTATTTTGTCACAATTAACCCATTTACTCCTAAAATGCCTGCTAAAAACGCCTATAGAATCCTATGGCATTCTAGACTAAATAACCTTATTTCCTGAGGGTTTTCTGAAAACATACTAAAAATTGTCAACGTCTACCAAAATGTAATATCTAAGCCTCTGTAGCACCTAGAAACATGACATAAAAAGTATGCTGCGCTACGCAGCATCCAGCGGGAGGGTCAATGTTGCGCTACGCAGCATCCAGCGGGAGGGTCAATGTTGCGTCATGCAGCATCCAATTAAACACCTTGTCTACTATTTTGTCACAATTAAAAGAACCCTCCAAAAAAACTCCACTGGCCCCAGAACATTCTCTCTCTCTGGTCTCTCTGTGAGCAGCCCAGGAGACACACAGACACACACTTGAGCATGGATTTGACCGCAGCAGGGTGTGAACAGCATTCCCTTTCATTTGGGTGCCTGCTATTGACCTTGTGAAGTTCTTAAAGAGGTGGAGTGTAAGAGTGACAGAGAAAGAGGGAGAAAGAGAAAGAGAGAGAGTGAAGGACAAGGACAAGACAGAGAGAGAGAGAGAGAGAGAGAGAGAGAGAGAGAGAAAAAAGAAGACCAAATAGGAAACGGGAAAGGAGAGGACAAACACAAAGAGAGAGTGAGAAAAAGGGAAAATGAAAGAGAGATGCAAAGGAAAAATAAGCCTAAAGACAGACAAAAGACAGTGAGGCAGTGCTGACAGAAAGAAAGAACTAGCCAGAGAAAGATTAAGATGGGCATACAGAAAGGGAGAGACACACACACACACACACAGACACAGAGACACACACACAGACACAGACAGACACACACACAGAGTCTCTCCCCTCATCCATCTTTTGGGGCACATTCAATCTTCCCCTCACCCACACTCCATCACTGCTGAGAGGGGCCATCAACACATGGCCTCGGCCCTCAATTCACACGTCTTGCTTTGGCCAATCATAGCGTATCAAACACCATCCACTACTAAAACATAACATAACAACAAAACATGCAGCAGTATCACAGCACTGACTCATGATAACAGACTAAGAACTATTTATGTATTTATGTATGTATGTATGTATGTATGTATGTATGTATGCATGTATCTATCTATCTATCTATCTATCTATCTAATAAAGAAGTGATGATAATAAATTGTGAATGTAAATCGATGTCCGTGCATTTTCAGAGCAAGGTGGTTGTTGCGTGTCCTGAACATATGCTTGCCTGTGTTCATGCATTAACCTGTTGCATGGATTAGCGCCAGAGACGGTTGATAAAGCTAAAAGCTAAAGTTAACTACAGAATCTTTGTTAGCGCTGCTCCATATTTCTTTTTCCCCCCCAAAACAAACAACGTTCAAACCGCTGCTATGAGGAAGGCGCGCCAGACCCAGAGTGTATGGACAGCAGACAGAGAGGAGAGGAGAGGAGAGGAGAGGAGAGGAGAGGAGGGGAGGGGAGAGGAGAGGAGGAGTGGAGAGGAGGAAGGGCGGGGGAAGCCGGGGTAATGGTGGCAGTAAAAAAGGGAGGGGGTGGGGGGGTGGAACTGAAATAAACAGATAAATAAAACTGAGTGAGCGTGGCTCAGTAGGGCTCAGTGTGGCGGTGCAGTGCGCTGTGTTGGGGCTGGGGGTGGGGTGGGGTGGGGTGGCGTGGGGTGTGGGGGTGGTGGCGGGTGGCCGTGCTGACACGCGTTAGTGTCTGGTTAACATGGTTTAGCAGCGCTATCGGCCCCATCGCTCTCCGGCCTGCTGCCGCCCGTGCCGGCGCTAATCCAATTCAGGCCCCGCCGAGTCCAGAGCGCGCCGCAAACACGGGGACAGCTCCAATCCAATTTGGGTACAATATGACCACGCCACGCACAGCGCAGCGCAGCGCAGGTGAGGGGACGTGTGAGAGAGTGAGAGTGTGTGTGTGTGACTGTGATGCCCGTGTGTGTGTGTGTGTGTGATTGTGTGTGTGTGTGTGTGGTGTGTGGGGGGGGGGTGTTTTGGTTTAGGGGTGCCGTCAATGTTTTTGAATGTGTTGGGGATTTGAAGTGTATCGCTTCAGGGTAGTGATTGAGCAACACCCAAGGGGGATGGAAATGCTCCTGCTTGTCATACAAACATCTACACAGCAATACTGAGATATGGCCCCCGACCCCTCTCTTGTTTTATGTCCTATAAACACACTAACTGTCACACACACACACACACACACACACACACACACACACACACACACACACACACACACACACACACACACACACACACACACACACACACACACACACACACACACACACACACACACACACACACACACACACACACACAGTACCCCTCTTGCACGGCTGACCGTTTGAACCGTGACTGTGAGCTGCGGTTCACAAGTAACAGCGCGGCTGCTAGGCAAGCGGACATAGCCACTGGGGGGCTTCTGGTGAGCCATGGGGTTCCCTCTGATCACGTTAGCGCCCTGTTCCGCTTCACCGCGCAGGACGAGAGCACCCTGGGTGCTGTCCAGAAACAGGAACTAAACACTGATGTATGTTAACGCGTGGTCCATTGTTGATGATATGCTGAAGGCTGAACTCAGTTATGCGATCTGGATGAATCTGGAATCTAAGGCCTTGAATCCGGTATTATACCAATGTTCCTCTGTGAAGAGACATAAGCATGGTTGCTTATACAGTGTAATGTGATAGCAACCATATGGAGTAGGTGACACAATTCTCATGTATGTAAAGTGCAATGTGTATGGCTGTCGTCCAGTGCCGTATGGAGAGGGTGACATCATTCTCATGTACGTCCGGTGTAATGAAGCAGTGCAGTGCGACACCCTGGTCAGCTTCACCATAGTCAAGAGGACAGGAGCGGCACGCGTGCTGTTCAGAGACAGGACCTGCACATGTCCCACCATCCCCTGCTCTCTGGCATCAAGGCGAAGAGCAACACAGCAACACAAAGTGCTGATGTCGAGATGGCTAGTCAGACACAAGGCTTCATACAGATACTAACAGATACATACATACCACATGCACACACACTTCAGCACTCCCCTTTCTTTGATATCTTCATATCCTCAACAGACACTAAACCATCACACACAGACACACAAATACACACCACTCATCATCACTAATGAGCACTTTGAGGGTGGCATCTCTATCAGATGGGGGGGATTTTTGGTCTGGAGTCGTCCGTAAATGAGGGGTGGCAGCCGCTTGTGTACCGGCAGGATGCAGACAGGCTGCATCGCACTTCTCCTCATTACTCCTCTTCCCTCCTCTCCTCTCTTTTCTCCCTCTCCCCCTCCTCCTTTCCTCTCCACACTTTTCTTCCTCCTCTCCTCTCTTTTCTCCTCTCCCCCTCCTCCTCTCCTCTCCACACCTTTCTTCCTCCTCTCCTCTCTTCCTCACAAAACCACTCCTTGATAAACACCAGGGGCCTCCCCTCCCTCCATCTCTCTCCGTCACCCTCTTACTCTCCTTTCCCCTCCTCCTCCCATCCTCTTTCTCTCCATCTCTCACTCTCTCTCTTCCTCTCTCCATCTTTCTATTCCCCCTGTCCCTCCTGTTCATCTCTCTCTCTCTCTCTCTCTCTCTCTCTCTCTCTCTCTCTCTCTCTCTCTCTCTCTCTCTCTCTCTCTCTCTCTCTCTCTCTCTCTCTCTCTCTCTCTCTCTCTCTCTCTCTCTCTCTCTCTCTCTCTCTCTCTCTCTCTCTCTCTCTCTCTCTCTCCCTCTCTCCCTCTCTGCCTCCATCTCCATCTTTCTCTGTATCCTTCACTTCTCGTGCAGAACAATGGCTCGGAAATTAAAGCTCACAGCTAACAATCTGTCTGCTTATTACAGGTAATTAGAGCCCGCGCGCCTGCTAGACACCACAGCATCCGAGCGACGCATGGCCCCACAACCCCCCCCCCCACCTCCCCACCCCCCCACCTCCCACCTCCCTCATTCTGACGGCACAGACAAAATCAGAGGCAAAGGCGAGGGAGGAGAGATAACAGAAGCCATAAAACAAAGACAAATGAAAAAGGCGAGAGACAGAGAGAAGAGAAGAAAAACAAGGGATGAGGGCATGACAGCAATGAGAGGAGGAGGAGGAGGACGAGGGGGCTAATAAATAATGAGAGGGGGACAGAGAGAAGAGAGAGAGATGTAGTGGGAATAACTAATGTTTTACAACCCTGGGGGTGGGTGGGGTGGGGTGGTCTGTATTTTGTGTGTTGTGCTGTGTGAGGTTTGTAATCCAATTACAAACCCCACCACCATCCTGAACTTCACTCTGAGGTCAGTTGCCCTGAGTCCTCCACACACAGACACACACATACACACACACACACACACACACACACACACACATCTCTTTGCTTCTATTCTCTATTTGTCGCTTCAATATTACATTCCAGTCTGCGTTCATTAAGAAGTGCTCTGGGTGGCTTTGCACCTCATCGCCTGTGCCCCCTCTGCTGACAGATTGAGAGTGTGTTTGTGTGTGTGTGTTTGTGTGTGTGTGTTTGTGTGTGTGTGTGTGTGTGTGTGTGTGTGGACTGAGACGTAAAATGGGAACAGCACTAATGATGCCCCATCCTTCATTCTACCCTCCCTCCACCACTAGACAGGAAAAAAAGAGCGATACGAGAAAAGTGGGGAAGAAAGGAGAAAATAAATAAATAAATGAAACGACAACGGTATCGGCACAGCCCCCCAGCCAAGGTGATTATGGGTAATTTGGGCCGGTTATTAGGTTTGCGCTGAGCGGAGGAAGAGGAAAACATACCAACGCAGACAGAGCACAGGAGCTGGGGCACAAGCTACCGCTCAGAGCTAAGGTGACGCGACTAAGAGTGAGAGGCAGAGGAGGAGGAGAGGACAACAACAACTGCTTCTGGAGGGAAGAGAGAGAAAGAGAGAGAGAAAGAGAAGAGAAGAGAAGAGGAGAGAGGAGAAGAGAGAGAGAGAGAGAGAGAGAGACAGAGAGAGAGAAGAGAGAGAATGAGCAAAAGAGAGAGAGAGTCAGAGAGAGAGAGAGAAAGAGAGAGAGAGAGAGTCAGGAAGAGAGAGAGAGCGAGTGTGTGCAATCTTCACCTCTGGGGGAAAGTGAGTGAAGACAGTGAGTGATGTGTGCCTACGCATAATGGGGAGATGAGGAGGCAAGGACACACACACACACACTGAGAGAGATCAGACAGACAGCCAGGCTAAACACACCACCAACCATCCTCCCATCAGGGAAAATAAAAGAGTGTGACCTTCTCCCTCGGAGCCCTTTTCTCTGAGAGAAAGACAAAACAGGTGTGCTGCCAGAGAGGATGAAAAGAAAAAAAAAACCACACAACGACAACACTGAGACATAGCAGTCCAGTAAGAGCGACGTGGACGACAATGGCCAACAGGGCGCTCATGTCTCCGCTATCTTCTGAGGCGATGAAAAAGACGTGTTCGGGGGTTGCTGCCGGCGCGGTGCGGCGCGGTGCGGTGCGGTGCGGTGCGTCGGGCCACAAAAGGCTCTCTCGGCGTGGGCCGAGGAGCTGCCTCTGCCTGCTGCGCGTGCAGGATAATGGCCCATAATGGAGGGAGACCTCGCGGGTCACGTCGCCATTGTAGGTCCACTTCACCCCTCCCCCCCCCCAACTCGGCACCATGGGTAAAAAAAAAAAAAAAAAAGCCAGGGGGCTGAGGATCACGCGAGAGCCAGGTGAGAGAGAGTGAGAGAGAAAGAGAGAGAGAGAGAGAGAGAGAGAGAGAGAGAGAGAGAGAGAGAGAGAGGGGGAGAGAGAGAGAGCACAAAGAAAGGATACACATAAAGAGGAAAACTGTAGAGAAAGACGGAGTGAAAAGGACATGGGTAGAGAGTAAAGAATGAAGAGAAAGAGGCTGAACGGGCAGCAACAGTAACACAAGCAGAGTAAAAGAAAGAGAGAGAATGACACCCACGGGGAGAGCTAGCGAGCAAGTGACTCAAGAGGAGTCAAGAGTGGACGGTCTAGCTGACTGGACAGTGGGGGGGTGAAAGGCTAACGGCAGGACCACAGGGGTAGCGACAGACACAGAAACAGAGTGAAAGCCATCGTGAATGAGGGAGGAAGAGATACAGCAAGACCCACAGGGAGCGAGCAGACGAACAGAAGCAGAGGTGGAAAGAGAGGGGAGGAGAGGAGAGGTGGATAGAGATAGATTGAGAGAGAGAAAGAAAGAAAGAAAGAAAGAAAGAAAGAGAGAGAGAGAGAGAGAGAGAGAGAGAGAAAGGAAGAGCCGTACTGTAACAGTGTGATTCTGGGGCAAAACAGAGCCAGAGCCAGGGTGAAGGAGAAACACCAAGAGAGAGAAAGAGATATCACACTACCCACAGAGAGCAGCTTTCTAGTTTGTCGTTTCTTTATTTAAAAGAGACCGTGTACCTTAAATAGCATGCTCATTTATAAAAGCCATGTAAATGTGCCAGATTTAGCACAGTGCATGAATGGATGGAGTGATAGAATATATATAATTATATAAATAAATATATCAATGTCTGATAGAAAGAAGCACTGTGACCAACAGAGAGAACAAGTGAGCTGAGCAGAGCGGAGAAAAGCCAGGGTGGATGGACAGGCGGAGGGTGATGGACAGGCGGAGGGTGGATGGTGGAGGGCTGACAGTGGGACTCTGGGGCAGAGGAGTCTGGAGGAGATCGATAGCAGCTGAAAGGCCTCCGGCTGACCTCGGCACGGGGGTTGCCGGACAGAGAGAAGGAGGTCAAGGACAGACCAGGAGGACAAGACACACAAGATTCACAAGGACCTCAGCTCTCTGGCCAGTGAAGAGAGCCTGCAGGGGTCCTTTCAGAAGCACTGGACGTCACTCAGTCTGAGGGACAAGAGAGCCTCTGACCAATACATTGACTGACAGACAGACAGAGACACACACTAAAGCCACTGCCTCAGGCATTCTCCTGCTGTTACACAGCGATTGAGACTGTGATTATGGTCTTCTAAAACGGCTGGTCCAATGATATACGGTAACTGACTAGCATTAATCTCATCTGAAAATCATATAAGTGCTATGCTATAATGCTATAGATTCCTCTTTGCCAAACATCATTTCTCATTTTCAGTGACCCAAAGACACCCACCCTCAGGCACAGACACACAGACACACAGACAGACAGACAGACAGACAGACAGACAGACAGACAGACAGACAGACAGACAGACAGACAGACAGACAGACAGACACACACACACACACACCCCTCTGAGAAACACACCTTCTTGGTGAGCGAATCGTCTGAGTCGGGGGGCATGCGCGTGGACACGTGGAACATGACCTCCACGGTGGAGGTGGCGAAGTAGGGCATGGTCAGTCCCGTGCTCCGGTTTCTTTGCAGGCCGCCCATGAAGCCACAGTGACTTGTCAGGTTCACCTGCGCACACACACACACACACTTATTAGGAGTTATCACATACACAAACAGTTCCCCTTACATGTAGTTCTTGCAGAGTAATTGGGTGCGATGATATGAGCTTTTCTCATTATGATAAGCACATAATCACATGGTATTTGCATGCATTCAGAAAAAGACGGTAATAAGAAAATGCTAACCAAGCATTATAACAATGGGTTTTCAAACAACAGCATAATCACACTGTCAATATACCAACGCAACCCTAATTCTGAGCCAGCATAATCAGAAATCTCCACATATTCCATGTTAACAATCTGCGACGACTATCGCAAGTTGACGTGACGCAGTTGATAAAAATGACCGTTCCGTACCTCCCAGCCCAGGCCGGACACAAAGTCCTCGTAGGCCTGGCTGCCGCTGGTGTTGCACAGGATGGAGTGCTTGTCCTCC
>NW_027468680.1:11741852-11754352 GCF_046254945.1 Alosa pseudoharengus
TGCCCTAGGCCAAGTCTGGACACTCAAACTTCCACTCAATACCCACTCAATTGGAGAGAGAGACCACTTCACAGACTAAACCAAGGCCTAATTAATTAATCTGACAGACATGTTTGCAGAAGTATAAGTGCAAAACACACACTCTTACACAAGACCTCAGCAAACAAACACACACACATAGTGGTTGGTCCCTATGAAGATCCACACACAGTTCCCAGCTCTGGACACTATTTGTACACTAAACCCAAATATAGGTATGTGATGAGAAAGGCAGCACACCACCTCCAACAGACACACACACACAGAGTCCCCTATAGAGTATTTGGATGGAATTGACAGACGGTCACACACACACACACTTAAGAAACACAGACCTGAGGCAAACCCTACTTCTCCACACACACAACGTGCCCTGAGCCAAGTCTGGCCACTCAAACATCCACTCAATACCCCTTACAGAGCCGATAATGTGCTCGAGCATTCCTCCAACTTCACCCTATTTAAGACACACAGACACACAGACACGCACACATGCACACACACACACACACACACACACACACACACACACACAGTAAAATTGAGGAATTCAGATGGATAGGAGGGCCTGACAGAGCAGAGCAGAGCAAAGCGCTGCAATGTGACACGTGTGCTCGCCGGCCCCCCTGCTGGCCTGGAGGCCCCGATATGCAGCTAAATGAAGGCGGAATGGAGGCGCCGGGCATCTCGTCAGGCCAGGCAAGGAGCATGCCTCACACACGCCAGCTGTGATTAGCCACTTTCTACACTGGTGGAGGGAGGAGTGTGTGTGTTCACAGTCTGTGTGAGAGTGTGTGTGTGTGGGGGGGTGTGGGGGGATGTGTGACCATATGGATGTATGTTTGTGAGACAGCTTATGTGCATGGGGTATGGGAGGGATGTGTGCACATCTGAAAAGGGGAAAGTGGTACGTTTGTGATCGAAGGAGTGTGTGTGTTTGTCTCAATCCAGGAAAAAGGGTGTGACAGTGTATATGTGTGCACATGGAGCATGCGTATATGCTTATGAACATGACTATCCCCCTGTTCACACACTCACACACACACACACACACACACACACACACACACACACACACACACAAAGGGAGGTTGGGGGGGTTATAAAAGACTATATTAATACCCTTAAACAGCCACAGGGATGGACTAAGCACAGCCACCAACTGAGAGACCAACAGAGAGAGGGAATAGCAAAAGAGAAAGAAAATGAGTAAGAGATAGTGAGAGAGAAAGAGAGAGGGCAGAAGAGAGAGTGAGAGAAGAAAAGAGGATAAGGGAGAGAGCGACGGAAAGAGAGGGTGGGAAAGAGAGAGAGAGAGAGAGCGACGGAAAGAGAGGGTGGGAAAGAGAGAGAGAGAGAGAGAGCAAGAGAGAGAGAGAGAGAGAGAAGAAAAGAGGATAAGGGAGAGAGCGACGGAAAGAGAGGGTGGGAAAGAGAGAGAGAGAGAGAGAGAGAGAGAGAGAGAAAAAAAGAAGGGTGCCAGCTAAGAGCAGTGTTCCGCTCACACTGCGGCGGCGGCGCTCTGTCCACCCCCCCCCCCCCCCCCCAACCGCCCCCTCCTGCGTGGCCATGCCAGAGGAGCGATGTGGAGGAGAGAGATTAGGACGAGAGGAAGTGAGGCTGAGGCATAGACCAGACCCTGATAAGAACCACTCTCAACTGATGCACTAGCTTAACTCAACACACTCACAACACAACACAACACGCATCTGATCCTGGCGTACAACATGGGGAGCATGCAAACACACCACTGGCTACATTCACTGATACGCACAAAACAAATGGGACATTCACAATCTACTCATCTAGGAGGTCATTTCTCAAATGATCTTATAAAAGGGTAAAAGCACACCTAAATTCTGAGTTAGAGGCATATACATTTTTCCTTGTTGACATTTTTTTCAGACAATAACATTTACAATACAATACAATACCTAATGAAAATATTTTTTCTTTCCTTGGCAGAGCTTAAACAGAAACGATTAAAACAGTGTTTCCCAAACTGTGCGACTGTGTGTGAAGGCTACACAAGTGTGCCGCAGGGAAAATCCATACTCAGCTTTTATTGTCGCTGATAACAGTTACCAATCGGCCGAGACTGCAGACCATTTAAACCACATTTCATGAAGAACTAAACTAAACGGACTACCTACATAACGTTTTACACATTTGTGCATCTAGATGCATTTTTTATTGTTTAGGAAACAACCTCAAGCACGGCTGCATAACATAGCTGCATTCAAAAGTAGCAGAAAGTTGTCCTTTAATAACTGCCATGCTGTATAGCCAAAGGCACTGAAAACTAGAATGATCGCATTGCGCTTATACGCCTCAATGCACCCGTCAATTTCTGGTTGAAATATTTGTGTGTGACGAGGCACGTAATCGTTCATACCAAATTTGAAGAACGTGCCTCAAGGCATTCTTGAGATATCGTGTTCACAAGAATGGGGGTAACCATGTGGCCACAGTGACCTTGAACTCTGACCTTCAAAATCAAATCAGTTCATCACAGAGTCCAGGACAACATTCATACTGAATCTGAAGCAAATGGAGGCATTCTTGAGATATAGCATTCACAAGAATTGGACTTTCATAGTCAAAATAACCTTGAACTTTTGACCTTGAACCTTTGACCTCCAAAATCTAATCAATTGGTCTGAGTTGAATTGAACATTCACACCAAATTTGAAGCCCATGCCTTGAGGCGTTCTCATGCATGTACACATGTGATATGCTTTACACATGCAATGCAAACTAAATCTAAGTGTCCTGACTGGGACTGTGGAGGTGAGGCGTACCCTCGGTGCATATAATTTCCCTGGTAAGAAAACTAAATCTAAGTGTCCTGACTGGGACTGTGGAGGTGAGCCGTACCCTCGGTGCATATAATTTCCCTGGTAAGAAAACTAAATCTAAGTGTCCTGACTGGGACTGGGACTGTGGAGGTGAGCCGTACCCTCGGTGACGGGCTGCAGCTTGGACGAGCGCTCGGTGTCGGGTGAATGCAGTGGCTCGGGCTCCTTCAGGCTCTCCAGCAGCAGGAAGGGGTCGTAGTCGGCGCTGCTGAGGTCAGACAGGTTGATGGGAAAGTAGCGGGGGTTACTGAAGCTCTGTGCCCCGTACACACAGCCGTGCAGAACCTGAGCAGAGAGAGAGGCCTTCCGTTTTTTAAAAACATTTAAAACAAACAAGCAATTGCAGAACACTGAAAATAACCAGTTTCCTGTCACCAGGTGAAAACAAGTCTCACAGATATACAGAGAGGGAAGGGGGGGGGTGGGTTGAAGGGAGAAGAGAAACGTGAGAGGTGGAGGGAAAGCAAAAACACAGAGAGAAAAAAGCTAATGAAAAACCAGGAAGAAATGAAACAGTGAAACAGCAGGAAGAGAGAGAGATAATACGATGGAGAAGAGAGTTAGTAAAGGGGAAAAATGGAGAGAGGAAAGCAAGAGCTGATAAAAGGCTGAGATGGAGATGGAGAGAGAGAGAGAAAAAGAGAGAGAGAAAAAGATCCAGCGCACCTCTCTTGTTTGTGGAAAAAACTACGTACAAATATTAATGATTCAAAAATACATATACTCATGATCCAATTATCTGGCCATTAAAGACAGAGTCACTATGGCGACTGTGAATAGCTAAGAGGGGAGTAATTGGAGATGGCTGCTTTGTGGAGAGCAGGGTTGGGGTGGGGTGGGGTGAGGTGGGGTGGCTTTGCAAAGTGGACGAGACACGGATGGTCCTTGAAAACAAAGACGGGGCCGAGTTAATGGACAGACTCATCAGAGGCCTTGTGGAGGTTAGTGGAGAACATTCAAATCCAGATCTCAAAGCAGGTGAAGAACACAAATACATACAAATTTAAACAAAAACAAAAATCAGGCTTCACTAATGTGTGTAATGTGTACTAATGCTGCAAGGAACACAATCTAACTGTAAAGCATGTGTGGACTAAACAAATGAGTCTGTGTACAAGTGTGCAGTGGACTTGTGAAGAGTGTGTGTGTGTGTGTGTGTGTGTGTGTGTGTGTGTGTGTGTGTGTGTGTGTGTCAGAAAAACAAAAACAAACCACACCAAACCAAACCAAACTACAACTGAACAGACCTCTACATTTGAATATGTGATTTAGACGCAATTTGCATGCTTTGCTGGCTGTAACTCCACGCCACATGAAGCCCGTTTGCTCCAGCAGGGGCCGACCTGAGACCTGAGACTGAGAGCGAGTCGTGCTGTACCTTATAGATGCAGCTGAGGACTGACTTCTCTCCGCGGTCCTTGTCCGGCGTGAGGGTCTGGATGGGCTGCAGGAGGGTCTTGGGGGGCAGTGCCATCACCCAGTCCAGCAGGCACAGCAGCAGCGACACCACCAGCTGCACACAGATGGAGAGAGAGACAGAGGGAGAGAGAGACAGAGGGAGAGAGAGAGACAGAGGGAGAGATAGATGACCATGCGGACCAGTCCACAGAGAATGGACGTTGAACGTGAGTATCTACAGTATAACATAAGACAAAAAATAAAACTGCCTAAAACCAAAACATTGTATATAGTGTGTGTGTGTGTGTGTCTGTGTTCCATACCCTTTTGTCCAGCTCATGTGGGGAGGACTCTGTGGTGGGGAGCAGGTAGGTGATGGTGGCTATGAGGATCTGCAACAAACACACTCTCATCTCATCACCTTCTCTTTTTTCACTCATTACTCACATGCACATTTTTTAAATAAAATGTGAGCTCATTGAGAGTTAAAACACATTTGCAAAATTGTTCCCGACGGATTATTATATTTTATTTGTTTACTGTACCTCAACTATTTTCTTTGGGGTGTCGGGAGGGAATTTCTGCAGGTGATCCACATAGTTGATGAGCAGGTGCAGAATATCTGAGGCTACCAGGGCCACGGTCTTATTTGGGAACTAGAAAAGACACAAACACACACAAACAATGTCAAGGCTTTCAGACATCTGTTTTTGCTAACTGGCAGGGGTGAGTGAATCCATGCACGTGTGTGTGTGTGTGTGTGTGTGTGTGTGTGTGTGTGTGTGTGTGTGTGTGTGTGTGTGTGTGTGTGTCTAGCATGTGAACGGTGTGTGCTGTGCGGTGGTGTGGGCGCCAGCACCACAGGGGAGAGACAAACAGCACATTGTGTCAGTGTGTCTTGATCTGTGATAAGGATTAAGATGCGGATGAGCCTTTTTTCCAGGCCTAATTCTGCTGACTGGAACAGACCCCGATATCACACCCCCACCCCACCCCCCACACACAAAGAAAAGAGGAATACCGTGGAATGAAGGAAAGAGGAAAAAATGGATATAAAAGGCTAGAAGGTGAAACAAAAAATAAACTGGCAGTGCAGATAGAATTGGGACTGGGGGGGGGGGGGGGGTAAGGGAAAGGAGATGGGGAGAGGGGGTTGGAGACTAAACATGGGAGAGGGGGAAAGATTGAGAGAGAGAAAGAGAGACAGAGAGAGAGACAGAGAGAGAAAGAGAGAAAGAGAGATAGAGAGAGAGAAAGAGAGAGAGAAAGAGAGAAAGAGAGAGCCAGAGAGAGAGAGAGAGAGAGAGATACACACACACACCCCCCCCCCCCCCCATGGTCTCTGGGCTCTGGTCTGTGGCCCTGGCTCCCTGCGGCTGCCGCAGCGTTGCCACGCAGAGGAGACGAGCTGCACAACAATGGAGGCTGGAGCAGCAGGCAGGCTCTGCAGCCCAGTCCACTGGACCCAGCCACCATTCACTCAACCAGGGCGTGTGTGTGTGTGTGTGTGTGTGTGTGTGTGTGTGTGTGTGTGTGTGTGTGTGTGTGTGTGTGTGTGTGTGTGTGGGATGGCTACAGATAGGCTCCAGGTCCCCCCTCCCCGGCCATTTTCAGACAGAAATATAATAATTCCTTGAAGTCGCTGGAGCGTGCATTCTTCAGTGGATTAGCCTTCTGTCTGAGCGCAGCGTGCAAGCCAAACATGTTGACAGTCCAGATTTAGCTGAGGTTTTTGGTTCACTGAAGGGGAGGTGTGTGTGTGTGAGTGTGTGTGTGTGTGTGAGTGTGTGTGTGTGTGTGTGTGTGTGTGTGTGTGTGTGTGTATGCGACTGAGAATCTGTGTGTGTATGAATGTGTGAGTGTGTGTGTGTGTGTGTGTGTGTGTGTGTGTGTGTGTGTGTGTGTGTATGCGACTGAGAATCTGTGTGTGTATGAATGTGTGAGTGTGAGTGTGTGTGTGTGTGTGTGTGTGTGTGTATGCGACTGAGAATCTGTGTGTGTATGAATGTGTGAGTGTGAGTGTGTGTGTGTGTGTGTGTGTGTGTGTGTGTGTGTGTATATGTATGTTTGGAGGGGTGTTGGAGGTTGTATTGGTGTGCAGGGGTGGTAGTAAGCTTCTTCTGGATAAACAGCTCTCGAGAAGTGCCAGTAAACGGCGCACAGGCTTGGAGCCTTGGAGAAGGGGGGTGGCGGTTGGGGTGGCGGTTGGGGTGGCGGTGGGGGTGGTGGTGGGGGTGGCGGTTGGGGTGGCGGTGGGGGTGGCGGTGGGGGGCTACAGAAGCACTAGGGGGCCTGGCCAGCGGACCCCTGTCCGGCCTCCACCACTACCGCTACATCCGCAGCCGCTAGCTCTAGCGGCCATGGGCTAGCTGCTCCACTCATTACGTCCAATAACATCAGAGGCATGGCGCTTGCTTTTTATACTTGTACAAGCAGCACAATGTTCTGGCACGCGATAACAGTCTTTGTGGGTTTGCTGGGTGGCACGCTTACAGAAGATGTGAGACATGAGGTCCGCGCGCTTACCCCTTTACAGAACGTTCATGCTCGTTAACGGCCAAACGGAAAACGTACAACTGGACAGCTTGAAGCGTCTGCATGCTGAAGATAGCAAAATTGGTACGCTAAACATGCTGAAATGTAAAGCTGCATGACGCTGAAGGACAAGAAAAACAAGTCAAGCTAAATTGCTGTCCCGAGGCCTAAAGTGGTGCCAAATACATAAGCAGAGAGTGTTTGCAACATGTAAGCATGTTAATGCGGGGGCTTTGCTATGCATCTGGTGAAATATTATTATGGTATAACATGCAAACAATCCAAAATTAAAGAGGAAATCGAACTGTCTTACTCATCGCAGTGTGCAGTGGCGTTACCTTGAGCGTGACACAAATGACGTTGAGGGCCTCTTTGATCTGCGGGTGTCTTGTGCCGTGGACCAACTCCTCACACAACCAGATGCCCAGGCTGCAGAGCGCCACACACCTGAGACACAGACACAGACACAGATACAGACACACACACACACACACAGGCAGACAGACAAACACAACATTAGATGGATTTTTCTTAATCTATCCAATGACTTGCACTGCAGTGAAACACCAAAGATAGTCACCATTTACAATGACAATAGAATCTTAGGTAATGTGCTTTCTCAATCTCAAACGTGCACACCTTGGGTTACTATTGAGCTGATTTGCTTCCTCAATGTTTTCCCTAAATCCCCTTGACATGCAAATTACTTACACAGTACACATACAGTAAATCAGACATTTTGTTTAAATACCATAAAATTAGGATACTTTTTGTTCTGTTTATTTCACCTGTAGATGTAAAACATGTGATGGTAGTGCTCCTTTTGCTAATAATGACTGCACTTGGCCAGACACACATACACACACACCAAAGCATACACATACACACACCAAAGCATACACATACACACACCAAAGCATACACAAACGCACAGCTTCATCTTATCTGAGTCATTGACAGCAGGTAGGAGATCAGCAGGAATAGGGACGGCCAGTTCTACTTCAGCCACGTGTGTGTGTGTGTGTGTACGCGTCACTGCACACGCCCTCAACACTGCACATGACCTTTCAACCTCAGCATCCTGCAGGGGTCGTGAACTTTCCACTAAACCACAACACGACAATGACTAAGACCCCAAAGCCACCAGCAGGATATTCATTACTCAAGCACAACAACTAACTGTGTGTATGGTAACAAGTGTGTAGTGTGTGTGTGTGTGTGTGTGTGTGTGTGTGTGTGTGTGTGTGTGTGTGTGTGTGTGTGTGTGTGTGTGTGTGCCTTTAACGGGCCGCAATCCACCCAGTCTTTATGTATGGTGATAAGCCAGAATACAGCTTAAGGTGTCTGTGTCTTCTAATCAACTGGTCCGGACACTGAGTCCCTCCCCAAACACACACACCCACACACACACTTAACCCCTAAACTAAGCCTGCTGTGAGCACGTGGATTAACACTACCCTTCTCCTCCACATCGGGCCCCTAATCTGCGTCTGTCTGGCAGACAGTGTGTACAGACAGGTCACTCAATCCCTGTCCCCTCTACGCTCTCCGTCTCGTCCCCACAAACCCCACCCATACCCTCTGCTACCCTAAACCCCAGTCCCCCCCCCCCCAGGTCTGACCAGCACTTATAGGGGGCCGCCGTTACTACTGTGGTCATCAGCATGGTGATCATTATCAGCGGCAGCAGAACTTAATCTACAGGTCAGACGGAGCTTTCTGGGAGGACGGATCAGGGAGAGACAATGAGGAGGGATGTGGGTCATTAACACCTTAAATATGAAATATGGGGAAGGAGAGGAGGAAGTGGTGTGTGTGTGTGTGTGTGTGTGTGTGTGTGTGTGTGTGTGTGTGTGTGTGTGTGTGTGTGTGTGTGTGGGGCAGGTCAGGAAGGTATATGATGAGGTTTGGTGCTAGTGCGCCTACCTGGCAGGGGCTGAGGGCTCATCTTTGGCAGAGTTCAGAATGTGTTTAATGATGTGCTCCTGTGAAAGAGAGAGAAAGAGAGAAAGAGAAAGAGAGAAAGAGAGAGAGAGAGAGAGAGAGGGGGGGGGGCAGCGGTAGACAGATAGAGAAGGTGAGAAATGAAAGAGCGGGGTGAGAGAAACAAGTGAAAGGTTATAGGTATAAATGACATTTCAGTTCAATTCACCACACACGCACACAAGCAGATTTCATGAAACAACCAACAAGCATTTAATATGCTAATCAAGTTTGAACCTAATGTTCCAATGTCACTTCATAAGGCATGTTCCACCGACCTCTGGGCACACACAACCAAGTCTCTTCCTCTCTCACACACACACACACACACACACTAAAACACAAACACACCCATTACTAATAAATACACACACCTATCACTAATAAATAAACAAACACACACACACACGCACACACACACACACACACAGAATATATCTGTATGAACGAGGCTGTTTTCATGCAGGTCCAGGCCTCTGATTAGGGGGATGCCATCGTGTGCATTTCTCCATCCGCGGCTCCCAGCAGGGGGGACACTGATGTGCATGGCATCAGCTACTTAGCCCTCGCCCAAGGGGCCGACACACACCGGGAGGCCCAGACCCGGCACCCTGGCAAGGCGTACACACACGGCAAAAATGCCCCGGCATACACACGCCATCATTAGCCCATCAGAAACCGGCCGCGCCGCCACCTGCCGAGTGCTCGTTAGTGGAGCGTTGGGGGGGGGTGGGCAAGAGTGAACACGCTCATAGAAGTATTAATGCTATTTATCTGTAGTTCTTCTATACCAAGGGTTATCAATTCTCAACCTTTTGGGGGCTAAGGCACACCAAAGGGCAAGGCACAGCAATGCATGGTTACATCACACACATTATTATAGACTATTACAGGGGTGTTCATTCTTATGCCCATTTTTTTCCAACACAGAGTGTTTATGAGCCGAGACCACAGCAATAGGCATGAGTGTACTTAAGCATCCAACTGTATAGGAAGAACTCCAGTGTCAAGAAACCTTCATTGTGTGTCTCATGTTTTGTTTAGGTCTTGACTGTCAGTAATAATGTTTTTTTTTCTCTCTTTTTATATATATATATATATATATATATATATATATATATAAAAATTAAAAAATGCATTGTAACATGTGAAGTAAGTGAAGTAGACCTATGTGTCTTACATGGATGTGGATAAACGATTGCAATAAAGTAGTAAAAAAAAAAAAAACCTTCAAAAAAAAAAAAACATACAAAAGCATCACTACATCTTAGCTTGAATGTGCACTTGTGGATGTCCAGAGGACAGTGGGGGAGGAAGGCAGTGTGTACCTTGACGTCCCTGAACTTGGTCATGACGACGTCCGCTGTGGTGGGGTGCAGCGCAGGCAGCTCCTCGTAGAGGTTGGGGAAGCACACCAGGGAGCCCAGCAGGATCTGCGCCTCCACACGAGGAGCCTGAGAGAGGGAGGGAGGGAGGGAGGGAGGGTGAGAAAGAGAACGTGAAGTGACAGAAAGAGAGAAAGAGAGAAAGAAAGAAAGCAAGAAAGAAAGCAAGAAAGAGAAAGAAAGAAAGAAAGCAAGAAAGAAAGCAAGAAAGAGAAAGAAAGAAAGAAAGCAAGAAAGAGAAAGAAAGAACGAAAGAAAGAAAGAAAGAAAGAAAGAAAGAAAGAAAGAAAAGGGTGGAGTAGAAAAACAAAAACATTAATCCCAGAGTAAATCAAATGTCGCTGTCTCAACATGTACGGTGGGTGGAGGGACCAAAACAACACTATAGCAACGGCAAAGCAACGCTACACTGATCCTTTTCCCACAAGACACCTCTGAGTGGTGTCGGTGGACACTGCGGCCAGGTCAGGAGACAGGAGTGCGTCTTACATTGAGCGAGGAGCAGGCGGTCACCCTGCTGGCGGCCACGATGAAGTCCAGCGTGAGCATGGTGGCCCCGGGGAGACCGATGGAGAAGAAACGCGGAGAGCAGTGCTTTATGATGGTATTCACAATGTCCTGAGAGAGAGAGAGAGAGAGAGTGAGAGAGAGAGAGAGAAAATATGTTAGCTAATGCATCAAAGCAAATGTTATGCTAACTAAAATGACGATTTAGTCGTCATTCAAAAAGGTACTGAAAATAAGACCTGTTGGTTAATTTCCTCATTCTTTTGAACGAGGCAAACATATATTCTGATTAGTTAAGGTGTGCACACTGACAACACACACACACACACACACACACACACACCTGGTCGACATGCAGCAGGCCGCAGTGCATGATGTTGTAAAAGTGTGTGAGGAAGTCAGAGTTGGGCGAGACGTCCTGCCTCCTCTTCATGATCTTGCAGATCAGCTTGTAGGCGTGCAGCTTGCCCTGCTTGTAGCGCTCAGTCAGCATAGTGGCCTGCACAGAGCACACACACACACACACACACACACACACACACACACACACACACACACACACACACACACACACACACACACACACACACACACACACACACACACACACACACACACACACACACACACACACACACACACACACACACACACACACACACACACACACACACACACACACACACACACACACACACAGTATCAACCCACACAAACAGTCAACCCACACACACATTTAAACACGTGCATTGCACGCCTACTTATTTCCATAAGGTGTCAAGCATGGAAAAAAACAAGACTGCACACACACACACCTATTCCCGACATATACAGCTCTAGAAAAAATTAAGAGACATTTTTCTGATGTGACACTCGAATGAGTTGACAGTCATATTCAAATTTGCAGTGGTCTCTTCATTTTGAATATGACCGTCAACTCATTAGAATGTCACTCGGCAACCATAGGATGACATCAGAAAAATGTGCAGTGGTCTCCTAATTTTTTCCACAGCTGTATATGTATACAAAGTCATACACAGGTTCTTAAAGACGTAAAGACACACAAAAAAATTTTTAAATGAAGAGAAAATCTGCTGCACTGACAAGCATATTAATTCATTTACATCTGTACATTTTAAATAACTTTAAAAAAACATTAAAAACATTTGTGGATGCGCTCACCTTGAAGAGCCACGGGGTCAGGATACGGAGGGGTGGGATGAGGTCTGGGGGAGGTGGGGAGGACTGGTTGTCCATGGAGATGCCCAGGTTGTCTCTGATCTGGAGACACAAGCACACACACGAGCAGGGGGTCAGTACGCAAGCAACAATCCAAGATGCACCAATACCTACAGTATATGATACAACCCAACCCACCGATACACATAAGATGCAAACCATCAAAACACACAGTATATGCCACCCAACCCATGTAACCCTAGCCTGGAGCCAGCCCGAACTTAGCCCCACCCACAAGATTTGAGGTTGGGATCTTATGATCTTGTCTAGGCAACATTGAGTGTTTGTGACTCAGTGTGATACATTTGGCCATGTCATGTCTCTCATATAGAGGCAGAGGAGAGCTCACCTTGGCCAGGTTCTGCCACAGCTCACACAAGTAGTCAAACACCTGAGCGTGGATCTCGGGGTCTTTGATGGAGTTCACGTCTCCCAGGATACCCAGCATCCTCCGCCACATCACCGTGGCGACATCCGAGTGCCAACCGGTCAGAGAGCCGCCGGCCATCACACTGCAGTCCTCATTGGGAAACTCACTCGTCTCTGAGAGAGAGAA
>NW_027468680.1:11759352-11904352 GCF_046254945.1 Alosa pseudoharengus
GCAGGCCGAGCCGGGCTCCTGGGAGCGCGAGCGCAAGCCGCGGGGTCGGAGGGCCGAGCGGCCCAACCTACCGCGTCTGGGACCGCTGCTGACCGCCGGGCCCTCGCCCGAGACCTGAGCGGCGCCCCCTGTGGTCCCGGTGGAGTTACTGCTGCTGCTGTTGTTGTTGCTGCTGCTGCTGCTGCTACCGCCATGGCTGCTGTGGCTGAAATGGCTGAGGCGTCTCAGACGCGTCTTCCAGTAGGCCTCCTTGGGGTCGAGGGGGTTGTGGAACTGCACCGATTCGGTGGACGGTCGGAAGCTGACATGCACCCCGCTCCCACCTCCTCCTCCATCCCCCTCCCCCCCTGCTCCCGTGCCTGCGCGGGCCCGCTTCTTGGGCCCTACCCGGCCCAGCCGGAGCGAGGAGTGGAGCAGGTGGTGGTGTGTGTGTGTGTGAGGCGCGTGTGTGTGCGTGAGCGTGTGCGAGGGCGGCTGCTGCGTGATGGGCTCTCCCTCCGCCGTCTCGGTGGCGTTCTGTCTCTGCAGGCAGGCCTCCCTCCTGACGCCCTCCTCGCACCTCTCCTCCTCCTCCTCCTCCTCCTCCTCCTCCTGCTGCTGATGCTGCTGCTTCTGCATCTCCACCTCCTCCTCCTCCTCCTCCTCTAGGGCTACGCTCGGACTACTACTCTCCGGGGCCGCAGGGTTACAGCAGCTCCTGGGCGACCTCCAGTCGCAGTGCTCCAGGCAATCGTAGAAGCTGCGCTCGGGGCCACTAACGCCCTCGTCCTCCCCGGCCGAGCTCGCGCTCCCCCTAGCTCTCCTCTCCTCCAGCCTCAATCTCTCTCTCTCTGCCCCTGCCACTATCCCGCTCTCCATCCCTCCTCCTCCTCCTCCTCCTCCCTCTATCCCCCTCTCTGGCCCTGCCTCCTCTGTGCTGTCGCTGGTCAGGAAGCCCGCCCCTGCCCAACTGTCTTCCCCCTGGCCGAAGTACTCCCTGAGCGAGCTCATGAGGTCATCCTCGCCGCCTTTGCCTACGTCTCCCACAAACCACTGGGCCCGATGCTGAGGGGCAGCGAGGGGGTCGCAAGTGAAGAGGGAGGGGGGTGCGGAGGAAGGGGCCGGGTGGCATAGCTGCTCGTAGATGCTGTGCCGCTCGGCGGCGTCCAGCGAGGGCACTCTGCTGCTGCCGCCACTGCCGCTGCCGCGGTTGCCGTCGCCGGCGGCAACGCACGAGGGCGGAGGGGTGCAGGAGAGTGGGGGGAGGTGCTGGTGCTGGTGGTGGGGGGAAGAGGAAAGGGACTGCAGGGGGGTCGGCTCGCCCCCCAAGCTGTGCGGTTGGGGGGCGGCGGGGGCCGTTTCTGGGACAACGGCACCCCTGGAGGTGGTGGCAGTGGTGGTAGTGGCAGTGGTGTTGGTGGCAGAGGGGGTGTGCAGTGGAGGGGGGCAGTTGGAGGGGTCGGGGTCGGGGTGGGGGCAGGCACCTTTGGCGCGCTCTGCGATGAAGGGCTCCATGATGTCAGAGGCGCTGGAGCTGCGGGGGAGAGGTGGCAGAGCTCCGACGGCGCCACCGACACCGCTGCCCGGAGGGGTCAAGTCGGCCTCCACCGACGCGCCGAACACCTCGGAGCTGAGGGACACCGGCGCCGCGTCCTCGCTCTGGGAGCTGTGCCGCAAGCGGGGCCCTCGCGGGGCCAGTGGGGGGTCCTCCATATCTGAGAGACCACAGACAGACACAGACAGGATGACAGAGAGGGAGACAGACAGACAGACACAGACAGTGAGACAGACACAGACAGGGAGACAGACACAGACAGGATGACAGACAGACACAGACAGGGAGACAGACACAGACAGGATGACAGACAGACACAGACAGGGAGACAGACACAGACAGGGAGACAGACACAGACAGGGAGACAGACAGGGAGACAGACACAGACAGTGAGATAGACACAGACAGGGAGACAAACAGACAGACGACAGACACAGACAGGGAGACAGACACAGACAGGGAGACAGACACAGACAGGGAGACAAACAGACACATCCACACATACAGATAAAAACATGATAGGAAAATCCCCATCCACCCACAGACATAGAGACAGAAGAGAGAGAGAGAGAGAGAGCGAGGAAAACACACATATCAACTGTTAGGGGTAAGCCAGGTTTTATACAAATACAACAAAGCAGTTGTATAATCCAACAGGGATGAGATATCTGGATTCAATATGAGGTGCAGCGATATCCCACTCCGTATGTCCGTGCCAATATCTACCAGACGCAGCCTATAGGTAAGGCAGCTCAGCCACACAGACATTCAGCTACGTGTGATTCAGAAGAGCTAGAATACCGCTGCACCCAATGCACTCACATGCAGATGCAACACACACATGCTTCACACACCAGTCGGCTACAGGAATAAAGCACCACACAAACGAATGAACATTCCTGAGGAGAATAATCAAATCATGGCAACAACTCTTGACAGTCTGATAACATTCCGAACTCTCAACCAGTTCAGTTGAAAGGAAGAAATGCATCCATACGGTGATGGCAAACAGTTTAAATGAAAAAAGGAAGAAACAAAGGTAGCCGTTTCTGGGAGGTAGCCGTTTCATAACGATGTGCAACGTGACTGAGCGGTATCAGTTATCTCTGACACAACGCAATGGACTACACACACGTGTGTGTGATCGCAATCACGGATCATGAGTAAAGTGTCAGAGGCTCAATAGAGTAGGACATGTCTCTGTGCTGAGAGAAATGCCTTTGGTGAGGAGATATAGAAGGCAGAGAAGGACGCCAGAGAGGGAAACAGTAACGTCACACAGTAACACACATCGCAGAGCTACACACACACAAAGACGTGCAAGGCTAAATGCACGACCGAGGACTGGTAGGGGAAACATTTAAAAGGAACAAAGGAAAGTAGCACACTTAGTGCTAGTGTGCATCAAGCAAGGGAATAGGTATCGGAACGTCACATATTACCAACCGTCCCGTATTTCCAACCTCTTACGTGTATTGTGTCACTTAATATTAATTTCTATACAAACCAAGACGGCGGATTCCTAAAGAAACGCAAGCACCCACACCATAGTGTATCTAAATTACCTATGTACCAAAAAATTTCATTTTACCGTGACTCGAAGAGCTGTAAACAATGTTGTAAGTCTGCGTGTACAAATCCGCTTAGAGCTCCAGTGGAATTTTGATTTCCGACGAGAATTCTCGAGCTAACCGTTGATGTGCCGTGAGAAAGGTTGGGAATAGTCACCCACCAGCCCAGCACTAAACTCCGAGCGTGGTAAACAAAATCGGATATTTCAGGCAGTAAATGCCCCGGTAAGAACCAAACTAGATTTTTTTTCAAATCTACACACCTACGGCTACTGAAAAATGTAAGGTTCATTTATCAAATGTTATTTTGAAGTATTAAAAAACATTGTTGTTTTAGAATTTTTGAACGAAATGGTTGGTAATTAGCACGTTTACGATAATATAGTGCAGACACATTGACAACACAAGGAAGTGCAAGACACACACGCACACAGACACACACACACAGTCAGAGGGTTTACATTAGGGGAGGAACGCAAGCAAGTATTCACACACACACACACCCAGACACAGACACACACACAAACGGTTGGGGCAGCAGGCTGGGGGTGTTGGGGCTGGGTTAGGTTAGGCTGGGTTATGGTTGGTTGGGGGTGGTGCAGGGTGCAGAGGGGCGGAGGCAGGCAGGCAGCAGAGGAGAGGAGGCGGCTCTACCTGACAGCTCGTCTGCTAGGGGGGTGAGGACAGAGTCAGGCAGGAGAGGGTGGACAGGATGGATCAGGACAGGAGCACTTTTAGCGCTGCGGATAAACGACAAGCTGTCACCCGTGGAGCAGCTCCGCAGGGCTACAGCCAGACGCCACAGAGAAGAGAGAGAGAGAGAGAGAGAGAGAGAGAGAGAAGGATGGAGGGAAGGGAAGAGATGGAGGTGAAGAGAGAATAAGAGGGAGAAACAGAACGGACAGGCAGAGAAAGAGAGAGAGAGAGACAGAGACAGACAGAGACAGAGAGACAGAGAATGCAGGAACAAGGTAGAGAGAGAAGGGATGGATAAAGCAGGAGATAGGGCAAGAAACAGAAGGAATAGAGGGAAAGAGAAAGTGAAGGGAAAGAGGGAGAGGCAAGAAAGACAGAAGGTTAGGAAGAAAAGAGAGGAGGATGGGATAGAAAGAACAACAAAGGCGGTAGGGTAGACAGGGAATGAAGACAGAGCAGGTTGGATAAAACAAGGGCAGGGAGTGAGAGAGCCAGAGAGAGAGGGAGGGAGGGAGGGAGGGGTGTGGTGAAGTGAGCCAGAGAAGAAGGGAAAAGGGAAAAGGAGGAGAGTGAGGTTTGGGTTTCAGCAGACAGCAGTGACTAGTTAGAAAAGGAAGACTCAAGGTAGCAGGAGAGGAGTGGAGACTCTGAGCTGGGATTGTCCAATCCGCTACCAGCTGTGTGGTGTCCATGGTGCACGCAGAACAGGGGTGTTATAGGGAGCTTATTGTGAGAGGGACGGTGTGCATAAGACTCCACTGCAGTCCCATGGCCTTAAAGCAACAGTTCAGCCAAAATCAAGTTAACAATGACTTTCTACTAACAGGCTATTCTTTCATTAATCTAATACATGTCCGACACAAAACAATGTCTTTCTGCTTTCCTTGGTTATATTGTATATAACAAATAATACAAGTCTTAGAACACAATCTAGCCAGAAATGCAATGGCAACTTGATCTGGGCTGAACTAGTCTCCTGCAAGGGAATGTGCATCTTTTAAAAACAATGTACTCATTAGCAAAACAAAATGGTAAAACACAACCGTCTATACATGAACTGCATCTGTCGGTTTAAAACATTCCAATCTAATAGAAACGTTTGCATGGAAACATAGCTATCAGGCTATTCTGCAATGACAGCTGAAAAGTGTGTTATGCTTGTGGCACTATCCAAGTGATGATCTACAACAGTGGAGAGGTATTAAGTCAAAATGTTGAGGCATGTTACACTACTGGTTTCCCACAGTAAAGCATTCCACAGTGACCACTGTGCTTCGGAAAGAGCACCATAAGAAGCCTCGTTCCACAGGAGAATGGATAGCACACTCTTGCAATAAAAACACATTACTTTTCATTTTTATCAAGATGCTTAATTATTAAAACACCTTGAAGCTCTCAGCTAACATCTCACCACACAAATTAATATGATTCTCATTAAAAATGTACTTAATAACTTAATTAATTGTCCTATCAAAGTGTTATTAACAAAAAGCAAATTCATTACTTACATGAATTCAGTTATAAAATTGTGCACAAACTATTCACTTAATGTATTCATTACATTACATTATAGTAGCAGTCATAGATATATATATATATATATATACACTGACAGTATATATATCTATGAGTAGCAGTTATCAATGCTGTTCTTGAAGTTCTCTCCCCATCCCTACTCTGAGTCCAAGTTAGTGGTATTAAAATGTTCTAAAACTCCAAATGTTCTGTTCCAAATGCAGAGCAGCAGAGAAGAACCCAAGAACCACTATGCATTATAGCATACAGATGTATACTACATAGAACTGGTCAAGGAAAAACTAGAACTTAGACTTAGAATCTCTATATGCTGTGTGTGTGTCCACTGCAGGTGTCCAACCACTCACCCACGGTCTTCTGCCGCACGATGCTGCGGGCCTTCTCGATGCCGGGCGACCCAGCTGTGGTGGCACTGCGCTGGCGCATGGCGGCCTGACCCGGCGGGTCACGACTCCAGCCCCTAGAGAAGGAGCGGTCCACCGCCATCTTGTGGCCCTCGTTAATGCCACCTAGAGGGTGGGAATCACACAGATGGAAGGTCTCAATCCACTGAAAGGATAGATAGATAGATAGATAGATAGATAGATAGATAGATAGATACTTTATTGATCCCCAAGGGGAAATTCAAGGTCTCAGTAGCATACAGACATCACACACAACATTCACTAACAGCAGAAATAGTAATTAAAAGTGTATAATCTAAAAAAATATTTTTAATATTTAAAAAAAAAATAATTTCAGTAACCACATAGTGGGTGATTTAGCATGAGACGCTTGCAATGACTGAGGCAGGAACTGAGCCTGTTATTCTCTGTGCATAGTAAGGTAAGGTGCTCTGTGAGAGTGAGTGTCATGGTGATGGTGCAAATGAGTCAGTCCAACAGTGCAACAGTGCAAGAATAAAGTCTAGAGACCAGCATAAAATAAATATGGACATATAAGAGAGTAGGCAAGGTAATATAAAAAAAACTATAGAGAAACTACATATATACATATATAAACTATATATATATATATATATATTACTATATTAAGTAAAGGTATAAGTGTGGCCACAATCCGGCTGTGGGATGGAGGGAGGGGTTATGCATATGTGCTAATGTAGCACGCAAACAGTGAAGCAGTAAGACAGTGGTAAAAAAGTGGCTAGTGGACAGACAGTACACAAACATGGAGAGGCAGACAGACTATGCGGAGAAGTCTATCTCTCCTCTTCCCGTGAAGCATTGAACAGTTCAATTGCCCTGGGGACAGGTGGGTTTGTGAAAAGGGCAAATAATATGATAACACAAAAAAGTGTCCAGCTTAGCAGATGAATTTGTTCAGCTTGCTCCACAGAAACCTAATTTTGTTTACATAATTAGATTGTGATTCAAAAATAATGCTAATTTGGTAATTAGATCCATCTGTGAGAAGAAAATACTGAAACAACAGAAGAATGAAGAATGTTTCACGTCTGACACAGGTGAAACAGTGCAGAGTATTTCAAAACAACTCCGAATGGACAGGATCAGGCCATTTGAGATTTCTCATTCACAATAATCCTACATTTCCCATCATGCCCTGCTCCCTCCCTGACCTTTGCCCTTGTGCTTCTTCTGCTTCTGCTCGCTGAGTTTGTCCAGGGGCAACTCGTTGAGGTCCAGGCTGTAGAGGTGGCGTGCCAGCACCTTGGTGAGCGTCTCCATGGTGAGCGACCACTCGGTGACCAGCTCCTCCCAGCAGGTGAGCGAGGAGAGAACGGCCAGCAGGTCATCCCACAGCTCGCGCGAGATGTACACGTTCAGGTTCCCTTTGATCCACGCCACGATCAGAGTCTGAACACGCCAGAAACAAAACAACACAGAGACATCTGAATGCATGATAGCAATGCAAAGCATCATAAAATATACACAGCACAGTAAGATACTATGGATATAAGCATCTTCATCATTATGGTGATTCGAGCAACGCTGTTTGAGCAAAATGTATCTGAGGATTCAAGATATGATTTTTCTTATTATAAATCATATATTAATTCAGGATGAAAAGAGATCCTACTTTAAGTGAGCCTATGGCACTGCCGTTTCTGCTAGTCTATGCTTTAGCAATTCCCCTAGTGGTGTGACCACTATATATGATTTTACAATAAGTACACTATTGGCAGGATTTCAACTTTCAACCGCAGCATTCTTGAACTGGTCATCCGATTGCGTTATAAGCTTGATCTGGGAGTGAAAATGTACAGTTGGTAGGAAGTAAAGAGAAGACTGTGAGACGGCACCTGGAAGATGGCCCCTGCTAGCCGGCCAGAGAGAGTGGGATTCTTCTTGCCGGACGGCGTGACAGAAGGGGCTCTCTTCATCACACACTCTGTTACCCGGAGCAACACCAATAAGATCTGCTCCCTATGCGCAAAACAGCAAAGAGAGAGAGAGTGAGGAAAAAAAAGAGAGCAGAGAAAGGCATGAAAGTTCATAACATTGTTTCACATCATTTTAAGAAAAGCATAATTCGTGATGAGGGGTATTAGCCATTCAGCAACCTGTACTTTAAAAAAAAAAGGAATTTGGCTCTGGAAAATGTTAATTGTATTTCAAGATGCATTAGAGCACTTAACTGCAAAACACTGTAGCAAACAACAAAGCTTTTAAAAGTTTAATCACAAGCCAGCAAAGATGGATTCTGTGACCTTCTTTGCACTTCTTGTCATTAAGGAATTGGGAAGCTGGGTGACCCCTTTTTAGCCAGTAGCATGGTGAAGATGCACACATACATGGTCTTTGTGGTCTATTGTACACAATTCTAATATTCTAACGGAGCGCTGCATTACCATGTCTTCTGGTCCATGGTCTCGTGCATGACGAGGCTGCGGTAGATGTTGAGCACACGCTTGCACATGTCCACATGCTCCTCCAGCAATACCTTCAGCTCGTTAGCCGGCTCCAGAAGAAACACGTTAGACGAGTTAGTGATGAAGACCTGAGAGAGAGGAGAAAGGGAGGGAAGGAGAGACAGAGTGAGACAATTTGTAGTTTTTAATTGACGAAAGTGTATGGTATTTAAACATGAAGTGTGATCGATCGTATTTTGTGTGATAGTGTGACTACAAAATATGTGCTCTAAGCGATGTTGGGTACTTCTGTTGACGTTCAACCAAAACAGAGAGATAGCTCACTACTCCCTCCTCCTCCCTCCCGTGCAATTGAAACTCTCCTAAACACGCATCTCGTCGGTGATTGGCTGGAACAGTTTGTTATGTTTTTATGGCTGGACCAAGTTGTTTTTGTTGCCGTTTTTGGAACCTGGGTTGTCCATAGAGACCGCGTTTTTTTTACAGTGTATTTAGGGCACAGGCAGCTAGCGGATGGTTAGGTGATGTTCGCAGTATGTGACAAATATTGTTTTAGCTTAGAAACCGCGTAACATCGCACCTTTAAACATTTACCCCATTGTATAACCTTCCATATACTGATTCAGATACTGTGTGTGTGTGTGTGTGTGTGTGTGTGTGTGTGTGTGTGTGTGTGTACCTGCAGTGTCGACTGCACACCAGCGTGGACGCTGTACTCCAGCATATTGCTCTGGGAACTCCTGCACCAGCTCGAAGTCCTGCTGTGACTGGACACCTTCATTGACCTCTCCTACGACGTAGGGAGGGGGGAGAGAGAGAGTGAGAGTGAGTGAGTGAGTGAGAGAGAGAGAAGGAAAGAAAGAAAAGGAGAAAAGAGTGAAAGAAAGATTTCTCATCTATTTATCTGCTACCACTTCCAACAAAATGGGGAATCCAGTGGAACCAGAAACATTATAAATTTGACATTCAGTGACAAAGTGACAGAGACAAAGTGTCTGAGCGTATGGATTTTGGCAGGTCTAAAAAGTACTTTCGCTGCCCATGCGGACTCTGGCACGTAAAGTGTGCCCAGTGCCCAGTGCCCACCTCTTCGTCCTTGTCTGTGCCGTCGCTGGCGGAGTCGGCGTGCGTCCGGTGGTCCTCCTCAGGCTCCCTCATGAACACGGGCTTGTCCTCCAGGGAGATCCACTCTTGGTAGACGCGCACCACCTTACGCATGGCCGCCGCCTCGCACATGGGCAACAGGAACGCCTGCAGAGCACAGCACAGCACGCCACAACGCAAAGATCAGCAACGCGGCTCCATCACGAGAAAACAATAAAAACAGCACAGGGGATGAGATGCAGCTTTACAGAAACGTATATGTCAAATAGATACTGAGGATGGATGTATACATCAGTATGAAACTTATATAATATTGACATAAAAACAGACAGATGATTTATATAGTGTTCCAATGAACCATGCATACTGATAGATCATGTTCTGATTATGTGTGGCCATCAGGACAAGTTCACCGATTTGGTGCATTTAGAGTTAGCATCATTACACACTTATCATAGACTTTTGAGTAATTACTGTGTTAAAGTACACTACAAATACTTCCTATTGAGTGGGAGAGTTCCCTAAACAGTCTATGGGAGTAAATGTCAGAACTCTGTGTGATTTGTGTCAAGACTGAGGCGCTTCTGTAAAACGGCAACATCTATTGTGTGCAACTTCCTCAGTGAAATGGTGAACTTCCTCCCTCTGTCCCGTTTCAAGTGAAATCTGCCGGGTACTTGTCCTCTGTGCTACACAGTTCCGACGCAACATTGAGTGCTCCTCTATTGTGGCCCTGTAAATCTGCCTGATATCATGGCCTCAATGAGCGGACAGCTCATCCCAACACACCAAATACTGCAGCTACGTGCTAATCTATCACTCCTCTGCTACATCTGTGGTAATGGTTTCTTTTTATTTCACATGTATCTGAGACAGACGGTGCATGTTAATAAGCCTCACTGTTCACATGTCAGAATAGCTAATTAATAGCCTATCGGTCTTCCTTTGCTCTAAAAGGGCTCCCTCATCTTAGCTTCTACAACTTAGAACTTCCACAAGTTCTTCAGGAGCACCTAGTGAGTTACATAGATATTAGAAAGCTAGATACCGCATTGTCCGTCAAGTTCTATTAGGTGGCATTGTAAACGCGGCCGCCATATTGCTGGGGGTCAACACCTTTACCGTCTATGGGCAACACTTGCCGGCAATCAGAGACACCTGTCTGATTTCCAGTCAGGGTCACATGCTCCTCCATTGGCCTCCAGTGATTGTTACCCCCACCAAGATGGCGTCGCTATTTACGTACGTTCTGGAGCCCAATGCGGCATCTAGCTTTCTAATATAATGGTGAGTTCCACCTTATGAATATGAGCTCAAAATCATCCAACAGAACAGAGCACAGAACAGGTCCCCTACAGAGGGCTATCTAATTGTCCATGGCTGGTGTCTGTTCCGCATAGTATGGTCCGGCCGTGACACACACCTGTCGGAAGATCTCAGTGATGAAGTTGACATTGGTGCGCGAGGAACAGAGGACGCGGCGGACCACCTCGATGTCGGTCAGGTGCTCCTCGTCCACACTGCACAGGCTAGACGAGCTGGGCTCACGTTCAGTCAGCGTGCTCGTGTTGGAGTGCGACTGCTCGGGTTCCGCACCGCCACCCAGCCCTCCGCCGCCCATACCACCGTCCAGCGAGTCGGGCCCCCGGGGGCCGCCACTGTCCTCGCTCCGCGCAGCCAGACCTGCTGCTGCTCTCTGTGGGGGGGCACATGAAGGCAGGGGGGTTACTAGAAGTGCCTTTTAAAGTACCAGCTTTTTTAATGTGTAACTCGCATAAATGCGAAAAACATGTTTCCATTTCACTTTTCCAAAACGTCTGAAAAACTACCTTATGCAGTTTATACTTTTTTTACATTTTTTTTTTTATTCAAGTGTTTTAATTACTGATTTTTCATTTCATAATTTAGATTTGAGCATTTTCAGGGTTAATGGAAACCTGCGTAGTGTAGATTCATGTGTGTGAGAGACAGACAGACAGACAAAGAGAAAGAGAGAGAGAGAGGAGAGTCTGTGTGTCTGTGTGTGTGTGTGTGTGTGTGTGTGTGTGTGTGTGTGTGTGTGTGTGTCAGGGTGAGAGACAGAGTGTAAATGAGCAAGAGAGAAAGTAATAGAGAAATATTGACTTTGTAAAGCCCACACTGGGCCTAAGGACACTAGAGAGGATTGGTGAGTGCATGTCTGTGGGAGTTTGTAATTGAGCTTGGGCCTTTTTAAAATTCAGGACCATTCTCTGTGCCAGTATCGCCGCCGGTTTGTACCTTCACATGAAACTGCCACCCCCTCACCTCCACACACTTACTGTACATCTCTCTCTCACACACACACACACACACACACACACACACACACACACACACACACACACACACACACACACACACACACACACACACACACACACACACACACACACACACACACACACACACACACACACACACACACACACACACACACACACACACACACACACACACACACACACACACACACACCTTACTTCAATCTTAAGCAAGGCTGTGAACAGCAACAGTGGGTGTGGTGGAGCAGCTGTTGCATCACTGCCTGAGAAACGATAATCCCAGGTCTGATGTGTGAATGCTGCAAGACTCTATCGCTTTAGATAAAAGCACTTGCTAAATACCAATCCCGTTACTTTACTTTTCACCTCTCTTATTTATTGATTTATTATTATTCGGTCAGGCTCTCTTATTTTTATTTATTTATTTAATAATGACTATAGTAGTTGCTTGGCACCAAGACCTGAGTTGTTATTTCGTTCTCCTCATGCTCCCATGTTGTGAGAATGACAATAAAGCATCTATCTATCTATCTATCTATCTATCCATCCATCTCTCCTCTGCTTCCACTGTGGTGCATCATGTGTTACCTGGATGTTCTTTGGCACGTTCTCTCCCTCCACGCCGGGGATGAGGGTGGCGGCGTTGGCGCGCGGCTCCAGCCAGAAGGACACCAGCCAGCGGATGAAGATGACGCGGGCGTTCAGGAAGCTCTCCTTGGTGCAGTACACCGCCTCGTTGGTGTCCGGGTCCCGCTTCACCACCGTGTAGTAAGGCTTTGGTCTCAGGGAGGGTACCTCTGTCCATGGGAGGTGCGCACACACACAGACGCACACACACAGACGTGCACACACAGACACACACACACACACACAGACACACAGTCACACACACAGTCACACACACAGTCACACACACACACAGACACACACACAGACACACACACACACAGACACACACACACAGACACACACACAGTCACACACACAGTCACACACACAGTCACACACACAGTCACACACACAGACACACACACAGACACACACAGACACACACACACAGACACACACAAATCAGGTACATAGCACAGAAATAAAAGCCAACAATCCAATATTGTGCATCCATTTTCAGTATCAGAGGCTGATAGGCATCAAGGGACTGCTTGCACTTGGGGCTGTATAAATCATTCTGCAGGGTTACTTTCTGGGAGATGAGGAGGTATGCTTGATACAAGAATATATGCTGAATAGACTTCATGCAGCCTGCGCTATTTTTGACTTGCAACACTTTCTCACAAGGTTTTGCCCAATAAGCAACTCCCTAGGGTGTACAGTAGGCTGTCCCACAGCCTACACCCTCTGAAGGGAGCTCTGAAGGGAGCTGTCGTCTTACCCAGGATGGGGTTGTACAGGCTGGTCTCCTTGGAGAAGTTGGGGAAGATGTGGGGCAGGTAGTACTTCTTGAAGTTGGCGAAGAGGAAGGCGAAGCCCTTCTCATGGTTCTCCTTGTAGCGCCACTCCAGGCTCTTAGCCTGCGAACAACACGAGAGACCCAGACCAGACCAGACGATACAAGAGGTGAGGGATAGAGAGGAGGAGAGGAAAGAAGAGAAGAGAAACAATGGTCTTTATTTAACAGATGAGACTGGACACAGCGCTTGTATTGTTCCTTCTTTTCTCTCTCTCTCTCTCTCTCTCTCTCTCTGTCTCTCTCTCATCTCTCTCTCTCTCTGCTTGTCCTCTACTCCCTCGCTTGCTTGTTGAGGAGGTTGAATAACAACAACAGACAAGGCAGTGCATGGTGCATTTGTCTGAAGCAGCCCGGGGGAACTGTGCCATGTGCTGTGTTGGTGTGTGATAGTGTGTGTGTGTGTGTGAGTGATAGTGTGTGTGTTTGCGACTTTGTCTGCATGCAAATGCATCAAAAGTAGCAACAGCAGCACTTTGCAGACACCAATACCCATGAGGGATGCATCCAGAGCCATCGTCCTGATCGTTATGGGGTCGTCTGATTCAAGCTTTTGATACTCAATCGGCACCCAATCCTCAGAAAGAACTCACACCTGACTGAATGTAGCACTGGCCACACGTATATATGAACCAAGCAAACCAATGTGAAAATTGCCTTGAGGCTTCTTACAGAAGTGGAGCCAAATCAGACCACCCCCTCCCCCCCTCATCCCAGATGCATCTGACACCGAAGCCACGGAGGGTTCACCACAAGATCGGCCTAGTCGGAGAGCGGGGGGGTGGGTGGGGTGGGGTGGGGGGGTCCAGCTGAGGGCACCAGCACCATCCAGCGGTAGAGCAGCAACAGCAACAACAACCAGCGGAAGGACCAGCAGCAGTGTTAGAGGTGTGGGCAGGGCAGGGCAGGGCAGGGCAGTGCAGTGCAGGGCGGGGAGGGAGAGGAGGAGTACCTGGTTTACCATGTATTTCAGCAGGGCCTCCAGGAAGTAGCCCGTCAGGTCCTCCTGGGCCTTATCGCCTGACTGCGGGGGAACCAGTGGCGTGATCTCCTCGGGACCCACTTGAGCTACGAGAGGGGGCAAAAAAAAATAAGAGTGTGTGAGGCAGATTGTAGCCCTCTTTCTCTGTGACAGATGTGCACCAGGTGTGTATGGAATGTCTGCAATGTTTGGAACTAGAAGTAAAAGAGTAGATCAAGAGAATAAAAAAATTAACCATTAACATTAACTAATCACAACTGACTGATTGGGCTGATTAGGACTGTAACTGTGTGATAGCTGGAGTGCTGGAATGTGTGTGATGTGTGATATTGACCACACTGTACACACAGGGATGGGATAACTAGGATGCTAAGTGCTTGTGTGTGTGTGTGTGTGTGTGTGTGTGTGTGTGTGTGTGTGTGTGTGTGTGTGTGTGTGTGTGTGTGTGTGTGTGTGTGTGTGTGTGTATGTGTGTGTGTGTGTGTGTGTGTGTGAGTGAGTGAGTGAGTGAGTGAGAGTGAGTGAGTGAGTGAGAGCAAGAGAGAGAGTCACACACTTTAATGGAGACAGAGTGGCGGGCCACTGAACTCGTTGAGTGATTGAATATGTGTGTGTGTGTGTGTTTGATACATACTCTCCAGAAGGCAGAGTGGTGATTAATGAGGTTACTGAATGCTTGTGTGCATATCTATGTATATATGTAGTGAGTGTGTGAGGGCGTGCTGTGTGTGTGTGTGTGTGTCTGAGTGTGTGTGTGTGTGTGAAACATACTCTCCTGCAGGCAGAGCGGCGGGCTGATGAGGTTGTCGAGTGTGCGGGGCCCGTGTTCCGACTGGGGTGCGGGGAAGCCGGGGATGAGACAGGCAAAGATCCACAGCTGCTCCGGCAGGGCGTTGGTCTGCAGCGCCTGCATCCACAGCAGGAAGAGACGCACGCCCTCACGACGGATCTGTGTGTGTGTGTGTGTGTGTGTGTGTGTGTGTGTGTGTGTGAGAGAGTGAAAGGTTAAGAGGTCAGTTACACCAAAACACTACATGGACTAGCCACAGCGCTCAAACCACCCGATATACACCCAAAGTATTTTTATATTTGGGTATATTTACACCCAAAGTATTTTTACATCCTCAACATTTATCTGCCAACTTTAACCACATAAAAATAGAGAAGTTCACCCACACTGCTCTCACACTCACACACTAATAAAGTATGAGAACATGCAAGTTCCCTAATCTAACCCATCACTGGAGAATGAGTGAAAAGTTTAATGACAACTAAAATGCATTTTCAAGAAAATACCAAACAATCGATATATCCACTGTCTAGTAGGATGAGAAGGCTTGAAAACTTAGCACTGGGCTCACCTTTAAGGAATTTCCTGTGTGTAACAGCTTCTTGAGAATAAGACCTGGGAGGGTAAAAACACACAGACACAGACACAGACACACACACACACAAATGACTCACTGTTCAACTCTCTCCCAAATCACACCAACACAGCTTCCCTGAAAACTCACTATATTCACTTGTCACACACACCACCCACACTATTGTTGCATCTCCATATCAGTGGTGTCAGAGTTCTCGGTCAGCCCTGGGTCAGTCTTAGCCCCAGGGCCTTGGCACTCTCTGGCTTTCTCTCGGTGGTCTTTGTATCCATCTGAGCATAGCCTTCAGCACAGGGGAAAAGGAGAGACCACCACCAAGCAAAACCTATATGTGTGTGTGTGTGTGTGTGTGTGTGTGTGTGTGTGTGTGTGTGTGTGTGTGTGTGTGTGTGTGTACATGTGTATATGTGTGTGTGGTCATCAGCCTAAACTTAAATGGCTGGTGGTCTGTGGATATGTGCAGCCTACAGCTAAGTATATACTATAACCATGCCACTATGCTTTACTTATTCCATGGAATAAGCCAACTTTCTACTCTTCCAGTAGCATTTACTTCTTTTAAAATACTTATACACAATCAAGGGGATCCTCATTTTGTTACCGATGCTGTGAAACTGCCATCGTTGATGGATGCGCTCTGGTAGAAGTTGCAGGATTTTCTGCACAAAGAAGAGAGAGGCGGTGTAGGCAAAGCAGCAAGACATGAACATACAAGAAAATATGTTAACATAATTACAACTATAAACTCCAATATTTCTACTATCAGGGTCATTACAGCAGATTACTGTCTACACTCTGGGTGAGATCATGTCTGGCTTCAGAAGGTGTTGTGATGAAACCAGCGCTAACTGCTACCTGCTATCCGTGACTCAGTGGGCTTACAGTAGAAACCTGGGCGAGGTGAGCAACACCTGTTTTTCTGGACCTATTCTTCCTCTTGGAAAGGAGTGTGCCCAACCTATACACTACTGTGCCTGTGTGTGCCTGTGTGTTTGAGAGAGAATGAGGTGATACTGACCTCATCAATACATGGACACGGAAACTACCTTGGCGTATACACAAACAAAGATAGGAAACCGACAGGAGGGCCTGTGCAAACTAACCCCAAGGCTCTACAATCATTTGGGTCTAGCCTAAACACTAAAAATTCTGCACCAATGTGGAGTATCATCTGTGTGTGTGTGTGTGTGTGTGTGTGTGTGTGTGTGTGTGTGTGTGTGTGTGTGTGTCTTAAGGACTGTGTAGGAGTCCTCACCTCAAATATGAAAAGAATGGAGTCCAGCTCTTCCCTTTGCGATTTGTGACCTGATGAAAAATATTTTTTTTCCAGTTTAGACATAAATATTTACATTAAAACATAGACTCACACTCACATCCCTCTGACACACACACACACACACACACACACACGCTAAGCACACACACACACACAAAGCCATCTACTAGGGTGCACACATAAGAGGCACCACATAAGAGGAATAACATGCATCGGTTTTCTCCAAACACACATCAAACGCTGGATTGGAATGCAAAACTTAAACTGCGAGTAATCTTTCACACACAGTGAAATAGCACACATGCGCACACACGCGTGCACACACAACACACAACACACAACACACAACACACACACACACACACACACGGGGACAGGAGCATGGCAGATAATTCCGGGATGAAAGAACGGGCTATTTCGGGAACAAAGCCACCTTGGTTTGATACGCCTGGATCCACAGTGCCCAAAAACCAGAGAGGACAAGCTGCTAGTTGACAGAGAAACAGAGAGGAAAGAAAGAAAGAAAGAAAGAAAGAAAGAAAGAAAGAGAGAGAGAGATAGAAAGGGAGAGAGAGAGACCGAGAGCACAGTGGCACAGTCTCCATTCTGAAGTAAACACTGAGGACGAGGTCCGAGGAGTGGGGAGACGGTAGAGAAGGCCATTCAGGAGACACAGGAAACACTTAGCCTTGGACCAGACGGCACGGCCAGGCCGTGTCACAGGTCACTCTCTACCGCTGACCACGGCAGCCGAGAGCAGAAGAGGCACTGGGCGTCTACTTTAGAGGACGTCCAGGCTGGAGAGGTTTGAGGTTGGGGGCGGGGGTTTGGTTGTGGGTTGTTGTGGTAGCGCCCTCAACAAACTTCCTCTTTGTAGCCAGACAATTATCTCTTGTCACTGCACAACAAGGCCCTTCAGAAGGCCGCCTTTAAAACTTCGGCTTAAATGGAGGGGGGGAGGAAGGGGGACCAAAAGCTAATTCCGCACTCTACAGCTCTCCAGATAGCATTTTTAAAATGCATTCATTTTGGGAATGTTTTTTGGCCACAAAGTCCGGCTGCGGTTAATGGAGGCAGCTTTCTGCGGGAGCTGCATGCATTGCCTCAGCATGATCTGCAGCGAGCTCCATGGCTTATCTCTTGCAAACTCAATGGGTTGCATCAGCTTCAGCAAAATCTTTGTGCACTAAAATGGCTATGTGGACGCAAAGGGCCAGGAGCGGTGCAAGGCTGACATGACATTTGCTCTGGTTTTGCTGCATCTGTTTATACCAAATAAAACCATGCCAAATTTGCACTTTGGGTTAAGGGCGCCTGCTGTCCACCCTGCCCTTCAGACCTACCTTTCTGTTTCAGGTTGACCTCGATGGTGACAAAGTTCTCAAAAAAGACATAGTAGATGTGGGAGTAGTTCTGGTCAAAGAAGTGCTTCAGGTCCACAGACTCCGCGTTCTCTGAGAGAGAGAAAGAGAGAGAGAGAGAGAGAGAGAGAGAGAGAGAGAGAGAGAGAGATAGAGGGAGATTGATTACATTTCAAATACATGCTAATAGGCTACATACTAATCTAAAACCAGCTTTAGGTTTTCATACTAATAATGAGTATCACCATCATGCAGATAAACCCCTGTGTCTGGATCAGCTATGCCACTCCCTGAGTGTCTAAGCTGTTCAGCACTGATTTAACAAATGAGCAAGTGAAGCAAACCAAATCCAAAAGGCTGTTGCCACATCAGATTTAACCTCTGTGCTGCAAGATCACACAATCGCACAATCATGTTTATTACACACACACATGCACACACACAGTACACACTACTTGTGACCACATCAGTGTGTCCCTGTCATGAGAGAAAAGGGCATCTGGACTGTGAAGTGTTTGCACTGGGCCGTTTATTACAAGAAGTCAGGGCACAGGAGAAGGAGCGTCTGACTCCTATTAGGGTGGTAATGGTATACTGTAGCAGCCTACCGGTTTGCGGACACCGTATATAGTGTAGGGGCAGTCTGGACTATCACAGGCCATGTACTACTAACGTGATCCTGTGGGAGTGATGTGATCACGCAAACCATTAAGTTAACATTAAGAGAACCAGAGTCCCTCCCAAGTTTCCTCCACAACTGCCTCGTCACTTCCTACCTCAGTTTTTAACCCTTCTGTGCTCTCTGTTCTCAGTAGAAGAGAAAGTGTCCAGATCTAAAAACATGAAGATGAAAGCTCACTGACAGGACAGGAAGGCACTGAGAGTGTCTGTTGGAGAAAACACAGAGCGGCTGCTACACTTCTGCGAGTGGGTCAGACAGACGCACGCATGTTTGTGTTCAGGTAAGTAGTTACGTTTGTCAGTGTCAAGGGCCCTCGTCTTCCTGTGGCCTGGAGAACCTCAGGCGCGCACACACACACACACACACACACACACACACATACACATAGGCCCACACACACACTTCAACCATTTATTTATGTCCACATAAAGAAAATGGTACAGGGACACAAATATTAAGAATGCAGTAAAATATATATGCAAACCCGTGGACCAGTAGCAGACACTAGGTCTTCACAATATCACTTAAGTCATATATAACTTAACAAGCACAATACTCAGTTCTTAAGGGTATAAGTACCAACGTCTCCGCCATATGTGGCGGCTGCCAATAATAGCAGAGATGGCACAGTACTTTGCAAGCTGTTTAGCCCTCGCTTTGGCCATCCCAAGTTGTTGCAGCCCTCTTACTACCAACCTGTGTACATGTCCTAGACTACCAAGTATGAATACGAGTAGTCTACACCTATAGCCTAGCTCTGAGATGATGTTTAGGAGTGGTTGGTATTTAACTACCTTGGTGTAAAAAGCATTCTCCATGCTACAATCAAAGAAGCTTTCCAAGAGATATCCTGTGCATGATTTCACCCCTTAATCCACATGGAAGCCCCATCCCGCAGGAGGAGAGTTGAGTGAGTAGGACAGTAAGCCCACTCTGAGTAGCCTGCAGGAGGAGAGGGGAGTGAGTAGGACAGTAAGCCCACTCTGAGTAGCCTGCAGGAGGAGAGAGGAGTGAGGAGGGGAGTGAGGAGGACAGTAAGTCCACTCTGAGCAGCCCGCAGGAGGAGAGGGGAGTGATGAGGGGAGTGAGGAGGACAGTAAGCCCGCTCCATGAGGGAATGGAGGAAGACAGGTGAGGAGGAGAGAGCCAGAAGAGGAGAGAGGAGAGGACCGGGAGGGGTGAAGCTGGGGATAAGGCTGTGGCTGAGCAGGGGAGCGCAGGTGGCTGTGGCGTCCGTGCTGCGTTCTGGGTGCCCATGGGGATCCGGGTTTGGGTTAGGCCCGCAGCTCGCTCACTGTAACTCTTAACAGTCCTGTCTGAATGAAAAGCCAAATAGGTCCACAAATATACTTAAAAAAAACAATGTCCCTGAGCGTATTCCTTTTTTATGACCACATATGGTTAAGAGGGAGCAGTGTAAACTGACCCACAAGGCCTTCTGTCAAGTATCCCTCTCAAACAAGCAAAGCATTCTTTGTCCAGTCCTCAGGAGAGCAGAGATGCAGATGGTTGGGCGGATAATGTAAAGAGGAGCATTCAGCCAGGCCACCTGCAGCCGTGTGACACCGGTCAATATCTCGACCAGCAGCTCTGGAAAGCTGAGACATCACTGCCAAGGCTGCGATTCCAGCCATTAGCCTAGCGGTCTTGTCAGCGCTCCACTAATGCTTAAAACGATGATTCGGAGTAATTTCACCCTAGGCACCATACGAGGCATTGGAAAGTTTGTAAGTACACCAGGAGTTTATTTAAATAATACTTGCCTGATGGATGCTACTATCTGCTACTATACCGCTGCGTCGACGTTACTTCCGTGATTTGGGAAAAGCCCGTAAAAGTCCTGGCAGGAAGCGATTACATTACGTTTTTTGGTATCCCAGTTTATAATATTTTTTTTCCGAAGTGTTTACAACTTAGTGTTAACTAATAATTGTTGCAAACTGGTACTACGAACAAAATATTAGTGCATTCCTGGATCTACATCCTTATGCATGCTTCCTGCCAGGACTTTTACGGGCTTTTCCCAAATCACGGAAATAACGTCAACGTAGCAGATAGTAGCATCCATCAGGCAAGTATTATTTAAATAAACTCCTGGTGTACTTACAAACTTTCCAATGCCTCGTTTATGAGTAAAGAGCATAGTTGTACTACTGTAGACGTTTCGTACCATTCAGGGCATTATTAGTGGGGTAATTTACGAGATAAAAGTTGGTTCCATTACGCCTGGAGAAACTCATTAATTTCTGACAGCGCTACTCGACCAGGGTTCGACCAAGGGAAAACACGTTCTGGGAGGGTGTTTGGCTCGGGGTCATGGTGCAAAGGACCCTAGGGTGAAATTACTCCAAACCATTGCTTTAAAGTCATTCTCTCACTCTTTTGCCCAGTGGTTGAGCTTCATTCCGTGGCGTCTGTAGACTACCCAACCCAAGAGACAATCCCGACCCACAGTTATGCATGGGTTGCTTCCACTCTAATGGGCTTTTAGCGCCATGGGTAATGTGTGTGTGTGTGTGTGTGTGTGTGTGTGTGTGTGTGTGTGTGTGTGTGTGTGTGTGAAAATGAGCTTAGCACTGGCGGATTAGCATACATGAAGTATGTGTGCTATGAGTGTGACTAGAGACAGTATTTAAAAGGGCAACCTTAAGCTTCATGCAGATGAGAAGTGGCTTGTTCCGCTATTCCAGTTCATCCTTTTACAATGACGGAATTTCCGACTCTCATATAACGGCGAACATCAAAAACAGCACTGTAAACAAACTGAAAATAGGAAATGTCAGAAGACTACGAACTGGTACAGCTCAGGGGGATGATTAATTAAGTTTTACGTGAATATGGATCAGACCAGCACTAGGTGAGAGGTCAAATCCTCCGAATAGCCTTGTGCCACATTCGGACAGTCATGTGCAGACAGACAACAAGCATGTGGCCACACAGGTAGTCCTGTGCACATGACGATGCAACCTGGCCAACTAACTTGTTGCACAGCAGGTAGAGGCATCCTGACACTCTGCGGTATGATACGATCTGCGATCCAACACTGGTGCCAAGTAGTGAGAGTCAGGAATGAAGACATGCATGTGACACACGCACCCATGCTCTGCGTTTCAGATGGAGCAACTGACAAGCAGCTGTCAGGGCAACAACCAATAGGTCTGCTGCTCTGTTTACTATCTAGAAAGCCAATGAGAGAGAGAGAGAGGGGGGGGGGGAGATAAAGATGGAGGGAGAGAGAGAACGACCTGATTCTAAGGACTCCAACAGCTCTTTCTCTACTTCAGTAGGCTTTCAGTGGACTGAACTGGCCCCAGACAAAAGACAGCACACAGCAGGGGGAGATCGGACACACAAGTGTGTGTGTGTGTGTGTGTGTGTGTGTGTGTGCTCCAAAATAGCCCCAATGGTCTGCACACACAGAGGAGCTCCTTGATAAGAGGGAGTATTTATAAAACCACTCCGGGCGATAATGTCTCTGTCTCCTTGTTTACCCTGAAGTCTTGCGACTCGGCCGTTTGGCACTGAACCCTGATGACCCAGAGCAACCCTGGCTCACATTGGTTTTGTTTTGCTTTGTCGCCGAGGGCCTTGAGGTAGACAGGACTTTTAGGCCTCGCCTCCGTGTGCAAAATCAGTGCGGTGTTGGTGCAGTTGGTGTTTGACAAAGCTTTGCAGAGAGGCAAGGACAAGATATGGACTGCTGCTTGAGACTTAATAAAATCAGGACAGCATCATGAGGAGTGGTTTTGATTGGAGATCTGTTTGCTTCCATGAACCACACGCTTACCCAGACATTTCTCTGGCATGCCCGCATTTCAAAGTAACCACACTTAGTGCACACTGTGAACAATGTCAGCCAGCACTATTTCAATACAAAGCATGAAAACATAACATGAATCCTATGAGTCCTATGAAACAGTAGCACTCAGATAATGATGTTTGCATCCCTTGAAATAGCTCAGTAGCTGTTCTGTGGCAGTCCACCCAGCTTTAGACCATTCTCTTTGCCTTTGACCCTATACTACCTTGCACCCTTAAAAGGTGTCACACTACACATTTATATAGACAAGACATAACTCCTACTGCCTGCTCCATGGAGTATGAGTATGCAAGATGACAACACAGTACTTCTGCTGGCACCTAAGATATGAACATGCTTTGATGACACCCACTGAAATAAAAATCTACTACTGAGCAGTAGCCTATTTTTCTAATATATGAAATGCCACAAGTCAGCACAGTCCCATCGTTGATGAGTGGTAGTGGCTTTATTTCCATGGCTGTAAGATGGGGTGCCCACTTCACATCTCTTATCACAGTGCCATGTAGGCTGACCTTTACAAATGGGCCAGCTCTCTGACCGATTGTTGAGCCGTCTCCAAGCTGCAGTGACTGTCTGGACCCACAATGTGACTCAAGAATGCAACTAAACTTCTCACTTGGTGTAAGCGAAGCCAGGCTAAAATTGATGTCCACTTCCTTAAAGCAACACCAAAGAGTTTTTTGTACCTTAAAATAATGTTTCCAAAATCGTTTCAGTGGTTCATCAACTCGTAACATGGTGAACGGCACTTTCTGCATTCGCTTCACGGCCCTCTATCGGCTATAACCGCACTATGTAAGTTTGCCGGATCGGGTAGCGGTTCTGTAGTTCGATGGAATGAGACATGAGAAACTACAAATTTGACTTGCATCTGATGTCGCAATACATCGTACTTTCATAAAATCATGCAACATATTCTACCTTGTCTGTGGACATTGTTATTTGCAAAGCTGGTGCTGGATAAACAAATAGTGCATGCGACAGAGGAAAAGTTCTTTGGTGTTGCTTTAATGCAGATTGTGTGTGTGTGTGTGTGTGTGTGTGTGTGTGTGTGTTTCCTTCTCCCTTACTGGTGAGTGTAAGAGATCAGCTACTGCAGAGCTCTGGTTTGCTTTCTGCCAACACTATTTGCTGATTTTTATCAGCATGGCCGTAATGCGTTTCAGATGGTGGGCACACCCATCTGAGGCACAGGGACATTCGGGTCCATTTCCTTTTCCTTGCCAAAAGACATGTCTCTGTAGGTGTGTCAGGTCTACTTGGAGAGGAAACGACATTATCAAAAAGATGTGATCTAGAGAATGGAGGACTGACCAGACGACTCCAGCTCACGTGATCCACTACGACTTGTTTTTTTTCTTAATACACAGATAATCAACTATTTAAATGACTAATTATAATGACAATAATAGAACATATTTGATGTGCATTAAGTTACCTCTGAGCAAATAAATGAGTAATCAAATCAAAACACCACAGTCTAATCAGCAAGTAAAATTCTGTTTTTCAACGGACCTCCTTCACTAAAATTGCACTTTAGCCTAAGGCTGTGCCCGGGCTAATTCCGTCTGAAAAACTGGCACTTAATCCAGAAGGATATGCCTCTCCCCACTCCCCGCTCACTGGCACGGGGCACCATCATGGTACCGCTTGTTCCCACAACTGGCTACTGTACAGTGGAAACAGGAACACTGCTACAGCACCGGGCACAATAGAGCAAACCAGTTCATGTGCTCTGGGGGGCGGTTCTGTCAATCCAACTGTCCGTGACTTTCATCAATCAGGCTTCGGGCAAAGACATCCATAAAGTAACAATAGGAGAAAGAAAAGAAAGAGAGAAAAAAACATTTTTGCTTGTCCGGTGCAAAGGGCATGTTGGATAACAGGACTTGGACTGTATTGAAATGGATGGAGAAGCCTAAGCAACAATCATATGTCAGGAAGCGCTTGTTGCCTCTAATCCAAACACAGAGGCCCCCGCTGGGAATACGGTCTGAGATCTCACCCCCTCTGACTTTCCTGTCCTGTCCCAGAGGAAGCCCTGGTTTATTTCTGTTGTTCTGTGACGGTCCACCCAGCACTCAAAGAGCCAAGCCTATCCTTCAAATTCCTCTCCCCCTCCGCCTCAAATGAAAGCATTCCCCCATTTTCTCCCCTTCTAAGAGTCAGGTCTCATACACAGACAAACACACACAATTTCCAAAAAAACTATGACAATATGTATTAAGGCAAGTTTCCTGAAATGGATTAAACGTCTACTGATGGAAAAAGTAAGCTGATTAACTTCATGGATGGAAGTTGTTGTGGTATAAGACTGCATGCAGGAGAGCTCTGTCTCCTCGCCCAAGTCTGTGAGAAAACTCTTGGTGGTTGGTGAAAACTCTATCACCCTAGTAATTTCAGTTTATGGTCAATGTAGAGGGACAGAGGAATAGTGTTAAAACTGTAAAACGTTAGCTGCGATATGAGGCATCTTCAGTCAGAATGGTACTGCTCAAGTGTCAAACAAAACAATTTGTCAAATAAATTAACTAGACGTGACTCAAAGTTTTCAATATGCTAGTCAAAATACTATGAGGACGCCAACTGGGTCTGCATACATTGTACATGCTAGCATCAAACGACGGCTGCCCCATTTGTCAATTCAGCTACAATACCGCACTATTCAACAACAGCATCAAATCAACAGCGAAATGACAAATGTCAATTTCTCACTGCATCCAACAGGCGACATTCAACAAACCTATAATTCAGGATAGCCAACGAGATAATACACATCACGATTAGCTTGCGAGCTAGCGAACTGAACAGCTTCAAGACAGCAAAGTACATATATTGACCCGTTACCAACTCACCTATTACGATTCGCAGGTGTTTCAGACGTGTCAGGACATCCTTTTTTGGATCCAAGACTTTCTGTGTTGATTTTTTGACATCCCCATGGGGCTTTTTTGAGAACATTCCGAGAGGAAAGAATTTACAGGAGAGACCCTGCTAATAATCTTCAGAAGATGGCTAGCTATAAGAGCTTTGCGTCCGTTATCATTTGCTTCCCCAAAATTTCACGGTCCACTGTGTGTTATAAAATCTAAATAAATTCGAAAAACTTGTGGAGAGGTGTGCATTTTGCAAGACACATGTAAATTGAAATGCTGCCACCTTATCTGTAGCTACAACACTCAACACACCTCTCCCGAACCAGAATAAATCTCAAAACATGGCGGAATTCAGGAAAAGAAAAACAAGTTAATGGAAACCAGAGCAATTCAACACAGCAACTTGGAGGCATCCCCATCAGTCCCAACGCTTACAAATAGATTCTGATGAAACGTTGAATGAAGTTTAATATTTCACTATGCAGTCCTTCAAGCACTTTACTGAAACGTCTTTCATTTGATTCCTCAAACTTCTTACAAACCCTTTGCCAGCACCCGCCTCTGGTGTGTACACTGAATGCCTGCATCACTTTAATCTTGTTCATGAAATTGACAATTTACTCTGTCAATGTCCTCATTAGTTTATGGCGATTTTGCCCATTTATCTACAAAATAATGGCACTGGTGAATTTTGACAACCTTCAGTCTGTGTAACGCCCCTCCAAAAACTTAAATCTTTATCATCAATTGATTGGTATGGCCTGTACACACTGAAGGAGGACAAAAAAGTGTAACGTTTGCTCTGCTGCCCTCTTCTGGATTGAGGACAGGGAACTGGCAAGTACCCCTGCAGCCAGGGGCTTCTCCAATTGGTAGGCCTCTTACTGTAAATAAATAAATACATTCTTATGCTGAATTATTGTGCTATTCTCAACATTTAGGATTGCTTATAAATCTAACTTATAATGACAGTCCACGCAAACTTATATAAATAAAATTGGTCCACTTGCTGAAAGTGCAATAGGCCTAGATAGGCTATTGTTATCAAAAGCAACATTGAATGCTGACCTACAACAACCAGCTATGATTTACAATTTGTAACAGACCAACTTAGCTCTGTCTCTGATCACATAGTTATGATAGTAACCATGGTGGTTAGTTATAAGCACTTATATACTAATTAGCCGTTTCAGATTAGTTAAATATTTCTGATGCAGGATGGATCCAAATGGCTGCCATGGTCAACCTTAGATTTACAGCAGTTTAGATTTCACTTTGGGCTAGGATGGTGCACCTGTCCAAGTTTTGGACACAACTGTTTTGAAGGGCATTCCTTTGCTTCTGTGTGCCTGTGGCATTTTTTAGAATACACACATCAACCAAAGTCGGGTTGTGTGTGTGTGTGTGTGCGTGTGTCTGCTTGCCTGCATGTATGTGTGTGTTTTGTGTGTGTGTGTGTGTGTGTGTGTGTGTATGTTTACTTGTGAGTGTGTGTGTGTGCCAGGGGTAATGGTGTGTGTGTGTGTGTGTGTGTGTGTGTGTGTGTGTGTGTGTGTGTGTGTGTGTGTGTGTGTGTGTGTGTGTGTGTGTGTGCTTGCCTGCATGTCTGTGTGGGTGTGTGTGTATGTTCGCTTGTGAGTGTGTGTGTGTGTGTGTGTGTGTGGGGGGGGGGGGTAATGGTGTGTGTGTGTGTGTGTGTGTGTGTGTGTGCTTGCCTGCATGTGTGTGTGTGCGTGTGTATGTTCGCTTGTAAGTATGTGTGTGTGTGTGTGTGGGGGGGGGGGGTAATGGTGTGTGTGTGTGTGTGTGTGTGTGTGTGTGTCTGTGTGTGTGTGTGTGCATGCCTGCATGTGTGTGTGTGTGTGGGGGGGGGGGGGGGGTAATGATGTGTGTGTGTACGTGTGTGTGTACGTGTGTGTGTGGGCGACAGATCAATATGAAAAAACAATGGTTCCGTGTCATCCTTGTGGAGCTACATGCCCAACAAGTTCCGTGCACCCCGGTCTTTCAGTGTCCCGGAAATCGTTGACACAAAATTACTGGGGGGAAAAAACGCACACACACACACACACACACACACAAACACACACATACACACATAAACACACACACGCACACACATATACACACAGTAGACATGCAGGCATACATAAAACATAAAACAGACACATAAAACACACACACACACATGCAGACAAGCAGACACACACACACATACTCACAAGTGAAAACACACATACAGAGAAGCACACACACACACACTAATTTGCATACACAAAAGTTGCAAGAGTAGGGGATGGAGTAGGAGATGGAGACAAATTGACAAATGTGATTTATTTTTGCGGCAAGAATGTGCAGAACTGGGCGGCGGTCATATTCTGTACCGCTCTGCGGTACATCTAGTTCTCTTACAGTGATCTTCAACATCCTGCATAGTGGTGTAGTGCTTCACTTTGACCAATAGAGGGTGGTATTGTCTGGCACCTGTAAGCACCATGGGCAGACCCAGATTCAGATTCAGAGCACTAAACCTTTGTTTAGGTGTATGGTGATGTCACAACACAGTAATCTTTGCTTTTCTGCCCTTGTAATTTGAAACCAATAAAGGGATGAGACTGATATATCAGTTGGACTAGACTACACAGGATGCATGGCCTGCATACATGTCTAATGGACAGTAAGTGCATGCAGTGTGCCTATCATGTTTCCCAGGCATTTGTTGTGTATTCTATTTATATATTAATATATGAGGACTAAGAAACATGAAATAAGGAAAACATATAGCAGATTTCTAAAAATGTCCTGTGATTCTGAAAATGAGAGGGATTTTCCTTTTCAAAATGTTCAGGATGTTTCCAGTTGTATAGCCTACTTTACATTGTCTCCCATTCACATCATTGTTTAAACATCCTGGCCACTATAGCCTATGGTTCTCATGTCACAATGATACTTCCTTTAACTCTAACTGTTTTGAAGGAGACGTGTTGAATTTATATCCCTCAAATTGACTTCAGATCATCAGAATATAAAGGAAAGGATACTACGTCTATTTATGGTTAATATAATTTCATAATTCCATCTGGAGTTAAGACCTGTTTGAAAGAAATATTCCCAAATATGACAGTTAAAAGCCTCTCATATTTCTGACCTGTTTCAACATAGCTGTCTCTCTTGACAAACAATTTCTTTTTTTTCCCACTGAGATATTGCCAACAAATGGTCAGGAAATAAACATCCACATACACATAAAGTTGGGTTAACTGACAGTCCAGTTTGCCCTAGAGATGGAATTTGCGTTGTGATGCAGTGTGAATCACATTACTGTTATCTCTGTCTATGTAAAGTGCACTGTACAGTATGTCTTAATGGAAAACACATTTGTGAAACGGAGCAAGATTTTTCTTTCATTTGCTAATGACAAGATGGCCTACTGGAAAACCAGTTACGCCAAAACATTTCCACTCTTTCACCATGTTCAATATGTGCTGTCATGATATGTGAAACTTTTTATTAGAGTTATTGAACTGCTTCCAGTATTATGAGGCAGATTCACTGCTGTGCACACTGATTGAGAACGCTTGTCCAGAGATGCGCATGCTCTCGCGTAAGATCCGGGCCCGAGGAAGGATGAATGCAAATTTCAAAGATGGCGGCGGAGGGAGGAGGGAAGGAGATGAACGAAATTAAAACTCAGTTCACCACCCGGGAAGGCGCCTACAAACTCCTCACTCACTCCGAATATAGCCGCCCCAACAGGGTGCCTTTTAATTCACAAGGTTCTAACCCCGTTAAAGTCTCTTTCGTCAACGTCAACGATCAGTCTGGCAACGGCGACAGAATCTGTTTCAATGTGGGCCGGGAGCTGTACTTCTATATCTACAAAGGCGTCAGAAAGGTAAACACGATCCTTTCCGTTTACAACTCAAGTTTTCCCTGCTGCTTGTTTGTAAAGCTACCTGTGTAGATAGATGCTGAGTGATCTGGTTTCTGTGGAACTGGACTGAATTGCGAAGTCTGGGTTAGTTTGTGGATTGATGGCAGCCAGTTAGCTGCAAGCTAACATTAGCATCCGTGTTGTGGTATGCACAACACAGCTAGCGCGTACTAGCATGCTAAGTGGCTAGCAGTGTTAACCAGAAGTCCCCTACTAAGCTGATAGCGTCCTAAGCTGATAGCGCAGGCCCCTCTTCACCTACTGTGGACGCCCCGTGACTGTGAAGGCAAACACAGCCCAAAGCCCTCTGATTAATATTTGCAAATGTGTTAATAACTAAGTGGTTAACTTGTTTGACCTCCGCTGCTCTTCAGCTCGGATGTTTAGTGACGTGACACTCAAAGCATTGGTGTAGACGGAGTCCCTGTGATGAGTGGAAAGCTAAGCTTATAGACCTGTAAATGTATGACTCAGCTGTGCTTTTTGGAACGGTGGTGTCATGGTACTGACCTGCTGCGCATTGGAATATATTTAGTGTTGGGTAGCTAACGTTAGCTTTGTCATAGACCTGTTTTCGTGTTGGCCCGCCAGGACACAAGTGCAGGGTTGTTTTCCGCTGGCCTAAATCAACACATTCTACGGAGGCATTGACAGTGTCTGCTAATTAGTATTGCTCCAGTGAGCCAAATGTTTCTACTTAGTTGGTCGGCTGCTCTGTTTTTCTTTCTTTCATTTTTTGGGGGATGAGTGCGATGGTGGACGGTAGTGGCCACAACGCAGTGCAAACGCGAGTTTTTCCAGGCTAAACAAACAAGCGACCACCAGCGTCTCAGATTTTGCGCACTGATTTGGCCGGCGTTGATGGCAGACAGTGCATCACGAGTGTTGGGTTAGCTGTGTGCTTCATATAGTTTGGCCCGTATTCCATTTGTATTGGCATGTAGTTGTGTACCGAAAACAGGACATGCCATTGTTTTTGGTATTTATCCTGAAACCCTACGCCTCCTGTGTCCTGTGGGTTAGTTGAGAACAGATGTTTTTGTCTGTGATGCGTATTGAACATAGCTATGACTGACATACTGTACGCTGTCGCACAAGTAACTCGGTTTTGATAAACAAGCAGCAAGTCTGCATAGGCCAGCAGGTAGAAAATGGCAGATTAAAGCAGCAGACTACTTGTTGGAAATGCGATGCCCGAAGTCTGCATTTTTGTCGGCTCAAGGAAGAGAGTGCTGAAGGTGGTATTTGTGAGGATTTCCAAGACTCTCACTCGTCAGGATTCCTGAACATGGATTGGACAGCTTAATAACCTGGCTGTTGTGAAACGTTTAGGTGAAAGGGTACTCTGTCTCTTGCAAAAAGCCAGTTGATAAGATTTACGCTATTGACAACCTGGTTGGATGCTCTTCCATCTTGCGATCATATTTTGTAAAATAAAGAGTACACCAGGCCTATGACCTTCCCAGAACCAGAACTCTTGTATATAAAAGATCCATAGGAAACTTTTCAGTATCTGTTTGCTCCTGTGTGTCATTGTACTTGGAATCTTTGCTGGCAAACTCATTCAGATGCTGTGAAAATATGCGTGTTCTTTCATTGATCACTCTCTCTCTCTCTCTCTCTGTGTGTGTGTGTGTGTGTGTGTGTGTGTGTGTGTGTGTGTGTGTGTGTGTGTGTGTGTGTGTGTGTGTGTGTTTATATGCATATGTGTCTAATGGTGTGGTGGTGGCGGTGGCAGGCTGCCGACTTGAGCAAGCCAATCGACAAGCGGATCTACAAGGGGACGCAGCCCACGTGCCATGACTTCAACCACCTGACGGCTACGGCCGAGAGTGTTTCTCTGCTGGTTGGCTTTTCAGCTGGCCAGGTGCAGCTCATCGACCCTATCAAGAAGGAGACGAGCAAACTCTTCAATGAAGAAGTAAGTGTGTGTGTGTGTGTGTGTGTGTGTGTGTGTGTGTCAATATCATTGAAGATGCTATTGATGAGTCACTCTATTGAGACCACTGCAGAAGTTGATTGATGTGGTTGAGTGTTTACATGGCCATGTTTTTTGTGTGAAAGACATAGAGACATGAGCTGAAGTGTGGCCCTTGACTGCTTGATGTTTTTGTATCAGGTTGAATGGGTCATGAGTCTGAGTTCTGCCTTTCATGTAGAGTGCAGGCATTGCTGCTGCATGGTATTTTCACAGGCACTTGTAAGGTTACGAGAGTATTTATCTGTAGGAACCCTTCTGGACTGTAATAACAAGATGTAGTTTTTTCTTAACTGTTTGCTTTGCTGTTGTATAACATCCATTGTGTTGATCAGTATAAATATGTAATGTACCTAAAGTAAACTTGTGGTTCAAGTGTTGAGATTCTTGCAATAACTCAACTCCTTCCTTCTTTCCTGCCAACTCTCCCCACCCTTTTCTCTCTCCTCTTCTGCCACAATAAACACCCTGACTTGACCTCCACCCCCTGCTCTACTCTGAATTACCCCCCCCCCCTGCACCCGTCTCAGAGACTGATAGACAAGTCGCGAGTGACGTGCGTCAAGTGGGTGCCGGGCTCGGAGAGCCTGTTCCTGGTGGCGCACGCCAGCGGCAGCATGTACCTGTACAACGTGGAGCACACGTGTGGCACGACGGCGCCGCACTACCAGCTTCTGAAGCAGGGCGAGAACTACGCCGTGCACACGTGCAAAAGCAAGCAGGCGCGGAACCCGCTGCTGCGCTGGACAGTGGGCGAGGGCGCGCTGAACGAGTTCGCCTTCTCGCCGGACGGCAAGCACCTGGCGTGCGTGAGCCAGGACGGCTTCCTGCGCGTGTTCAACTTCGACGCGGTGGAGCTGCACGGCACCATGAAGAGCTACTTCGGCGGCCTGCTGTGCGTGTGCTGGAGTCCCGACGGCAAGTACATCGTGGCGGGCGGCGAAGACGACCTGGTGACGGTGTGGTCGTTCCTGGACTGCCGGGTGATCGCGCGCGGCCACGGCCACAAGTCGTGGGTGAGCGTGGTGGCGTTCGACCACTGCACCACCAGCGTGGAGGAGAGCGAGCCGCTGGAGTTCAGCGGATCCGACGAGGACTTCCAGGAGCAGCCGCCTCCTCCGCCGCCGCCGCCCGTGTCGTCGTCTGCCGCCGCCTCCTCGTCCTCGCAGTTCGGCCGCGACCGGGCCAACAGCACGCAGTCGCGACTCTCCAAGCGCAACTCCACCGACAGCCGGCCGGTCAGCGTGACGTACCGGTTCGGCTCGGTGGGCCAGGACACTCAGCTGTGCCTGTGGGACCTCACCGAGGACATCTTGTTCCCCCACCTGCCACTCTCGCGAACGCGGACGCACACCAACGTCATGAACGCCACCAGCCCCCCTGGTGGGACGGGCGGCACCGGAACCGGCACGGGAGGCGTCGGGGGAAGCGGGACAGTCATCTCCACGGCGACGGCAACATCCACGACGACGGCCGGCGCCAACAGCAGCAACCCCAGCACCAACGGCAACAACAGCGGCGCCAACACGCCCTCGGCGCCCAACTCGCTCACCACGGCGGCCACGCTGCCGCGTTCCAACAGCCTCCCGCATGGGGCGGCCAGTGTCGCCGGCGGCAACAGCAGCAGCGGAGGAGGAAGCGGTGGCACCACCGGTGGCGGCAGCGGCAAATCGGGCGGCGTGATGGACGGCGGGCTGGCCGCCGGGGTGGCCAAGTTCGCCACGCTCTCGCTGCACGACCGCAAGGAGCGCCACCAGCACCACCACCACCACCACGAGAAGGACCACAAGCGCAACCACAGCATGGGCCACATCAGCAGCAAGAGCAGCGACAAGCTCAACCTGCTGGCCAAGCAGAGCAAAACAGACCCGGCCAAGACGCTGGGCACACTGCTGTGTCCGCGCATGGAGGACGTGCCCCTGCTGGAGCCGCTTATCTGCAAGAAGATTGCGCACGAGAGACTCACCGTCTTGATCTTTCTCGAGGACTGTTTTGTCACCGCTTGTCAGGAGGGATTTATTTGCACATGGGCAAGGCCTGGTAAAGTGGTAAGTCCCCTTTGAAAGCCATATTCCACCCTGTCTGTCTGTCTGTGAAGGTGCACTGAAAGGACCACCTCTCCATCTGCTTCTAAGAGTTTTCTTGTTTATTCCTCAACTGTTCATATCTCTCATTTCATGCAACAGCTCAGAAGGCTTTCCCCACACCCAGAGAGAAAGTGTGTATGTGTGTGTGTATGTGCACACTTTGCCTGGTGTAACATTAGCTGCGCATGGTTTTGCCTCCTCCTCTTCTGTGGCTACACAGGACTGAGGACCACCTCTCTCTTTTTTCCTATTCTTTCTCTCTCTCTCTCTCTCCCTCTCTTTCTTTCTCTCTCTTTTCCTTTCTTTCTTTCTCTCTCTGAGTCCCTCATCTCCATTTTTAATTGGCTTTATTTGTCTCTATCCCCTTTTCAGCTGCCTTTGTCTAACGCCGGTCTCATTAGTTCTCCATCCAGCCGAATACGCCAGGCTAGAGCAATCACTAAGATGCATATCTCTGCTCGCTGTGTGTGTGTACGTGTGCTTGCGTGTGCGAGTGTGCATTAGGAGTGTTATCTCTTGTCATTCGAAGGCAAATAGAAAATAGCTGCCTTTCCAATAAAGATCAGGCCTGCCTGGGCCAGGCCGTCCACTCTAATGACAACTGGTCAGACTTGCAATGGGGGCTTGGAGCGACACAGGATGTATTGACTGCTACCGCAAACACCTCTTAACAAATGTGTGTGCGCGGTGTAATTTATGTTTGCTTCCTGTATGTATGTGTTTGTTTTGTTGCCATCATTTCAAAATGTTCTGCATCACTGAGGCCAGTGCTTCCTCTTAGGTGTGTGCAGACTCTTAGGTGTGTGCTTCCTCTTAGGTGTGTGCTTCCTCTTAGGTGTGTGCTTCCTCTTAGGTGTGTGCAGACTCTTAGGTGTGTGCAGACTCTGCGTCTTGCGCCATAACAGCCAAATCATAGATTACAGAATACGGACACACAGCTGAAAGCCAATTTACATGCTGCTTTACTGTTAGAGGATGCTAAATGGTGGTCAATGTATTTATGACCCCTTCAACTTACAGTGAGACACCACTATGACCTTGAAGTTCTTCAGCCCTCGCACGAGAATAATAAAAAAATTTGTGGCGAACGGTCTGTGCATGTAAAGAATAGAAAACGGAAATGCATGTTAACCCTTAAAGGAGTCCCGTCACACCGGTGTGATGGGAATGTTGAGAAATGAACGTTCTAAAGAATATCTGGGTTCATTGAATTCAACATAGAATTTTAGAACCTTCAATTGTTGCGGAACTTAGAATGTTCAAAAACCTACACCTTTAAGGGTTAAGATCAAATTCAAGATCAGCTGCTACCTTTCTGTGACCTGTCCCAAATTATGCCAACTTCCTTTTTGTTTTTGTTTTCCTTTTTGCAGGGCTTATTGTCATCCCAAAACCAAGCCAACTCACCAAGTGGGACTGTAGTATAGCCACAATATTTCTGCTGCTAAGAATCCTGCATCACAGAGATGTTGAGGCACACAGAGGCGGATGCTGCTCTTCACCCTCAAAAAGCATTGCAAGTTTTGTTTTGTCCTTATACCCCTTTCCTTGTTTTTTTTCTTCCTTTTCCCTATTTCTTTTCCTCCCTAGTTTTCACTCCCTGCTGAGATCTTTATGTTTTGGTTGTCACTTGTACAGCCCAGAGTTTGGTGGATGTGCATAGATACAGATGGAAAAAAAGGGGTGTGGTGCAATTTTCTTTTCTTCCAAAAAGCGGCTGGTGTATCCCCGGATTTTTAAAGAGTTGTATTTATTTTATTATTATTTTTTTTTTTTGGCTAACACACATCTGCTTCACTTTCTACCCCACTTCCACTTCCGTTCTGCCTCCCTCCCTACCTTCTCCTCTCCTGCTGGATTTTGGATCATGGTTGACTAAATGAACCATACCAACTAATCAGTGGTAAGGATCCCATCCGGCCGATGTTCTCAAACAAAGGGAGGCACGAGTCTGAGGATTTCACCGCCCCTCAGATTCCTCCTCTCTTCCCCTCTTCTCCAACCACCTTTTCTTTAGACTCTTTCCTCATTGAGAACTTTTGCACTGATTTTTTTTTTTTTTTGGTCTTTTGTTTTGTAACTACTATAAAGGATTTAAAAAAAATGGGAAGGTTCAGGGGATGACCTCCATGCACTTGGCTTTGTTATCCTCTGTCTTGAAATTTGAAATCTGAAAAAGCTGGATGCTGCAATCATAGTTTTTTAAAACGAGAAAAAAAAATTTGTTTGCACTTAATAGTTTATTAGAAGAGAATGGCTTTACATTTTTGTGTGTGTGCGCGCAAGGACTCGCAGACAGAAATAAGGAGGAGAGAATATGAACTGATAACTTTGTATCTATTGAGCATTTATTTTAATATTGTTTCAGATCAAAATCTGCTCTGTATGATATTGTACAATATTGTAATTCAGTGATTTGATGAGGCAAACAGCAAACTGATCAGTGCTCTAGTGGACGTTTTTGTCATCATTAAAGGAAATAGTGATCTTTCTTAAGCAGAAAACTATACATATTAATAATATTAAAATAATCTTAAATATGCAGGTTTCTGTTTTTTTCCTTTATTTTCTCTTGTACAAATGTTCATCCAGAGGTATTTTGGTATAGGAGATTTTTTGTGTTAAATGCTCTCATTGACGAGCTGAAACGCTTACCTGTTGTTAACAGATTCACGAAAGAATGATAGAAAAAGAAAAAGTAAGAAAGAAATATAGAAGTGTAATTCAGCAGAGGGGCTGTTCAGACTCTACAACTATATGAAGCTCAGGAAGTCTCAAGAAAATACTAAAGAAAAAAATAAATAAACAAACACAAAAAAAGAGTTCATATTTTGCCTACCAACAGCAATGCTATTACTCAATGTAACGCTAAGTAACATCCAACTAGGAACAAATAGGTTTGAAGTTGAACAGTAGGACCCTTATCTGTGTGACACACTTAAATGTTTTTTACTGTATCCTCTTTTGTGACTACCAATCATTGTTGATGAAACCTACATTGACTACACTAACTGGGGAAGGGATGAAGACACTGACATGGTCATACCCTTGGTTTTTCAATGTGGTTGACATTTTACATTTCACCTTTTGTTCTGCATTAAAACGAGAACGTATATGAATGTGTGGCCTCATGTTTCGATTACTGACAAACGACTTCCATCTCAAAGTTCACTCTGTGATTTGTGTGTGTTTTGTTTTATTATTATTATTATTTTATTTTCTCTCCCTTGTTTTATGTCACCAGTTTTCATGGTGTGGAGAGACCATATTTTTCACTCTGTCCTGTCCTGGGAATAAAGAATCCATATAGTTGCTTTCTAACTGGAAACAAATGACATGTTTGACACCAGCCTTTATTTCTGAATTAAAAGAAAGCTGATTATGTGGAAGGTATACCATGACCCTTAATGGAACCAGTTTTTTTTTGTAGCAGCTAATGGTATTCACATAGTTGGTACTCTCACGGTGTCAGTTATGATTATGATATTGTGAAACAACTTGAGAACCTTTTTGATATCTTTCCTTTCTAAAACCTGCCTGCTGCGTCTTGATTAACATTGTTCACCCTTTGGATTTTTTTCCCCTTCAATTTGATTGGCTCAAAACCCCATCATAATGGTGGCTCAGTGGGGCGGCTTGCCCTAATAAATATTGCAACATTTGCTGACCATTAGACTTTTAATATTCAGGAAGCTGATTAGGGAATCAGTTAAATTGTAAGGAGCTTATTCATCTCTGACGTTAAAACTTGTTAGATGCACAATGGTTTCTTAGACATGAAAAGAGAGTGACCAATCTTAAAATGTCAAGATGCGTGCTTTGCGTTATCTGTCTCAAAGTCATTAAGTTCAAGGAAGTAATGTGCTCTGACATTATAAATGTAAAAAAACAAGCGTGCTGCTTTCTTTAAATGTTAACTACATTCTTTATTGCCATGGCATTTGTTTAAGCGTTGCAGGTGACAAACAAATTATACACAGGAAAAGGTGAGCACAAGAGGAAGCAGAAGGTTGATGACAAACAATGGCCAACACTTAATGCAGCGGGTGCCTATATTTATCCTGGACAATAAATGGGTTAGTTTTTACATTACCAATGGTAAAATGACAGGAACGTACAACATGTCATAAATTCACATTAGAGAATAAGTGCTTTTATTTGTACTTGTCTTATGTGGGTGCCTTTGTCCTTGTTCTGATATGGTGATGGTTCGATCCTCATTGCTACATAAGTGATGTGATGCCAGTGATGGGAATACAGTCTCACCATTTTTATTCACCGTTTTAAAGGAATGCACAAATACTGTAGAGTAGTCCACTGGGTTAGTTTCACTGGAGCTGTGATGGTTCTTCATCCCTTGCTGTTCATGTCCTCACCACTAGGTGGCGATGCTTTTGGAATGAACTCTGTTCCATCCTGAACATGTGGGATGTTCCCTAGTGATTTCACTCCGGCAGGTCATGTATGGACAGAGTATAGGTAGTCAGTGGTTGATCAGTATTCCCCACGCTTTCTCTCCAGAGGAGGCATGTAGTATGTTTTGAAAGCTGTGCGGTGAGGTTCTTTGGGCTAAAGCAGAGAGAAAGGATACCACAGGGTGAGGCAGGAGTGAACTGTTACATTCCACCAACCTACATGTAATTGTAAAGCTCAACAGTGCTACACTTGAACCTTATGTAATAAGATAGAACTTACCATGGGATAAACACTTTACGATATGGTCATGGACACATCCTGTGCAGTCAGTCAGGGGGGGGGGGGGGGCACCAACAAGGAGCACCCAAGAGCAACTGATATGCTTTGTCTCATGACTTAGGTATTTAAGTTACACCAGAAGCTTTTTTTATTTAGCAAAATATGACATGGTCAAGTACAATTTCCTAGCTATGTTCTGTTCTCTAGGTATCAGAATGGTTATACAGTGGGGGGGGAAATGTCTTGTGCTGCAATGACTAGATATAATAAATACTGACCCCCCATCTGTGCGCCTGTGGCTAGAAATGTGATGACATTTTCTGGTGTCGTGACATCTCACCTTTACCAGGCGTGAGTGGCACTTTTTCGAAGTGATGGCAGGCAGGGAACCCCTGTGCGTGATGGTGAGAGCAGGCAAGCTGGACACCGGGTAGGTGATTTTTGGAGAGGGGACGACCACATTCAGTTTGGGCAGCTCCACAGGGTACCGATGGGGATTGCACCGCATAAGCGGATCAGCCATGTGCTTCATATGATGCTGCGGGACAAAAAAACCAAGGTAAAGAAAACAATATATAAGATGAGAGTATAAAAGGTCTGCTTTCTTTTAAAGGACAAGGGAAGAGGAGGTGCTTTGATTTGCAAGGTGAGCAGAGAGTCATCTTTCCCACTCGACAGGCGCTACAGTATGTGTTGACTCCGAGGCTCGGATGATCGGGGGGAGGTGAGCGGTTGGTTTGGTTAGTTTGATTTTTCCGTCACCTGTCTCCTTCCTTGTCTGGCGATGCGCCACAGCTGGTCCACGGAGTTGGGCGTCCCGCTGGTCTCGCCTCCATCGACTGTCCCGATGGCCCGCCGCAGGCTCACCGCGCGCTTCTCTGCCATACTGGGAGAGGAGTAAAACCTGTGAGTGCGTGCGTGAGAACTCTGGAAGAGCTCTACAGGGCTTTAGCTTTTCAGGTGTAGATTGTTCCATTTTTGAGATTTGAAAATATGGCTTTGAAAATGTTCAGATAACCTCAGACACAGAAGTTTTACTTGCTTTAATTAATCTCCGAGTCCATTAAAAATGTATGAAATTATGTCATTAAACTTTTTTTTCTTCACAAATTAATTTACATGCCAGATTCTTGTGCAGATTCTTAATTCCACATTAATTACCTTTGGTATTTGTTTGCTTTCATCCATCCCCTGCTGCGTTCATTAAATTTCCCCCACAGCTTGACCAGTCATATATGCTTTATACATAATATTCATTTACTGAAAGGCCTAAATAACTTGATGTATAACATATGCAACTATGAAAAAATGTAAAGTCATTGAGTGGTATTACCGCTGGTCCTTGAAGAGAGTGTGATGCAGGGCGCTCCGTGCACTGATGCGCTCGTCTGGGTCGTAGGCCAGCATCTGGTAGAGCAGAGACAGGGTGGGGGAGGGGCACTGGGGGATGAGATGGGAGAGCCCGCAGCCCTTCCGCGGAGGAAAGTCGAAGCGCATCGCCCTGGACCTGCACAACAGCGGAGACAGGAAACACTTTCATTCGAGCAATGCACCTCACTCAGGAGGACGGCAATCCATCGGTATTCCCATGTCCTTGGGACCACTCGAATATGTTCTGGTTACTCCTTCGCTCTATCTGTCCATATGCATATCCTAACTCTCAGTATTGACTTAAACATTTACTCCAGGCTTAGTAGTGACTTCAAGTAGATTGCAGCCCTAACTCTCGGGGTTGAGAAGCCTAATAATCGGGTAGGCAGGTCGGTAATCGGACATAGAGGGCCGCTCAAAGTGCTGTTCGTCATGATATGAGGTTATGTGCCATCAAAATGAATTTGGAAATGGTATCTTTAAACATACACGCTGTTAAGCCTCTTTTGCAGTGTCTTGTTAAAAGCACTACAACATAACATGAACTGGAAATGCATTTAAATTGCATCCATAACATGAACTGGAAATGCATTTAAATTGCATCCATAACATGAACTGGAAATGCATTTAAATGGCATCCAAATTTCTATTGCAGGCTGAGGTAAAGAACACATTGGTTGCACTAAGTATGTCTGAGCTTCTTGCATTAAAGGCACCCTTAAGAGGTTTTTTTTACCTTAATGGCATGAAAGAGATGAACTTCCTATGGAAAATGAGGTATAAAGCGATGAGATTTAAGCACATACGGTTTGAACTTCTGGAGCGTAGCACTGTCAGGTGTTCCCAGTACATCATGGATCTTATTCACCTGGTCAATCTCATTCGTTCCAGGAAATAGAGGTCTGAGACTGTAACCACAAAACACCTTGTCAAAGGCATGTATATAACAACATCTAAATCAATATTTCAAGTTGGTGTGGACACAAAAAGAGGCCCAGTTAACAAAAAAAAAAACATTCACCTGATGATTTCATAGAAGACGCAGCCAACGCTCCAAATGTCCATCTTGAGTGAATAGTAGCCGTCGGTCAGCAGACACTCTGGAGCACGGTACCAGCGTGTGGAGATGTACTCGGTGTGAGGGGGCTGAGCGTACACACTCCTGCAGGAGCCGAAGTCTGCAAGCTTCAGGACGTCATGCTACAGGGAAAGGTCACTCATGAACTTGCCAAATTCTATTTTTGTACATTTCCTACTGGTTTTGCTAATATTAAGGGCACATGCCTGTGTAAAGGCTATGATTACCAAGGGGTATAACAGACAATACTTACTCTAATCAAAATATTCTCTGGCTTCACGTCTCTGTGAAAGATGCCATTGCTGTAAATGAGAAAAGCATTATCTCATCAATGACCAAATGCGACTTTGGCACTACAATAAAACTGTGGACTAGAAAAACATCAAACATAAAGGCTGACAAGGGTATGCTGATAGTATTTAGGGTCAAAGATTTAAAATCTTGTTTGAGAGTTCTAAAAGTATGCACTGAATCCAGGCAGGTCCTCAGAAAATAGATGAGGAAAAAAATGAAATCTGGCACACTGCTCCCCCCTTGAATATATTAACCCTTAAAGGTGTAGGTTTTTGAACATTCTAAGTTCCGCAACAATTGAAGGTTCTAAAATTCTATGTTGAATTCAATGAACCCAGATATTCTTTAGAACGTTCATTTCTCAACATTCCCATCACACCGGTGTGACGGTACTCCTTTAAGGGTTAATACCAGATATATTATTATCTCCTCAGAGGTTGATGTCTCATACATTTCACAAAGTTTCTTCAGATCTTGTTTGGGCCACACCATCTGCAATCATTTGAACTGTTAAAGAATTTTCAAATGATATTAACCTTCAGTTCACATCTCACCTTACTTGCCTCAGCTAGATTAATCTTTATCCCTAAAACACTGTAACAAACTCCTATGCCGCACATGTGTTTTCTAGCCTCTATAGTTAATACAGGACTTACAGTAATGGAACACACAGGGCATTGGTTCCATCTGTCTTGCAGCTCACCTGTGCATATGATCCAGGGATTTGCATAACTGGTACATGTAGTGCCTGATTTTGTTTTCGGGTAAAGGATATTGCCTCCCTGTAGAGAGAAACCTTATATTCAACCAAAGATGGCAGAACAGTGACTGGCGACCATACTTCAAAATACACTTATGTAATAATATTTCAAATTAAACCAACCTGGCCTCTCAAAGAGACAGGCTGTCACATGTAATATATCCTTTACAGATTTCAGTACACTCCTATGAATTCAGTGTTTTAATTTAGTATATTGCCTAACTTCATGTAGGCCTACCTTTGATGAACTCGTAGATGTTCATGTCCATCAGTTCGCAAATGAGGGAGACGGACCCTGATTCCTGATCACTATAAATAAATAGTTAATAACACAAATTATGTCATTGCATATTTTCTTATCTTCAGTATCATTTTTGTTTGACATATTTCATTCATGTGATATATCTGAATAATTTTCTGAATAATCCAAAATATACTTACAATACCAATTCATGAAGCTGGATAATATTCGGGTGTGGGTTCAGCCGTTTCATTGCTTGAACTTCCCTTAAGCTGTGAGCCTTCTCCAGGCTAGAAACATATAAAATGAGCCAATGAATCTCCATTTACTATGCATAAATTAGAAAGCAACAATGCAGCAAATATAATTACGTCAGTAACCTAATTTTGTTGCCCTGTTTTGGGGTAGATGAGAAAAAATAGTAGCCTAGTCTGAAAATCAAACACCAATTGAGAGAATGTACCTTGACCCTAGACTGTATACAAGGTCAGTATGAGGGCATGATGTCGAGTGATGAGTGAGGCTTCTCCAATAACAGTCCGAAGCTACCCTAACCAATTACAGTCTGAAGCTGCTCACACACCTAAACAGCAAGTCACCAGGTTCACTGTGAAGTACCTGTTAGCGAGCTGTTTCATCGTTTTGCAGGCATAGTATTTTCCATCCTTCAGGCTCTGGGTCTTTACTACTTCGGAGAACGTCCCCTCTCCGATTTTCTTGATTATTCTGTAATCTAAATGACAGAAGAACATACATAAACAAACAACTGAAAAGAAAGGTTTATGGCTATGTACCATGGGTAAACAACTGCCACATTAACATGAGTCAAACTACAGTGAACAAGAAATTGTTATGCGTTGATTAGAAGTTAGCATTAGCAATAACTGCCATGCATATAAGGCTAGGTAGCCTATTCGGTAGACAAAACAAACACAACTTTTTGATGTTACATTGTAAACAATTCCACTCCATTTGAAACAGTTTGTCTGACAAGTTGTAACTTACTATGCATTCCTCTGCAATACACTGTAGCCTATGCAAACGTAGAAACTACCCACAATACGGTTAAAAGAACTGACATGAAGCATTGTGGCAGTTACATTATCACCACGACGCTGATAGTAGTGAAATAAAAAAAAAAAAAGAAATAGGCTGGCAAGCCCTTTACTCAACAGTCAGCACTCGCCATGTTAGCTGCTGATCTCATTGTCTCCTTGGTAACCAGGCACGCCTAAACTCTGACCCTAGAGGTGGAGGAGGCGAAACAAGAAACTTTGCTACTGTCTAACAAGCCAACTGGTGACCGATGTCAGTGTCACTTGTCCTCTTTTGATCTTTCAGAGACATTGTCAAACATCATCGAGGCATAAGAAAATAACCTTGATATTTGTTTAAATAATACAAAAACTAAAAGAAGAAAAAAAAAACATGTACTTAAATGATTCTAAAACTCAACAAGCGAACAGCGATTGTGTCATTTCACATGTAATAGGCCCGTCTAGCTCTTCTACATGGCTAACGTTACATATATGTGCTCCTTTGAAGCCTTACCTCTTTTACTGAGGGAGTTACTGAGGGTTGATTCAGACCTACGACAATGCCGTTCCCTTTTCTTGTCGACTTCCATGAAACTGCTTTATTTCATACTTTCCCCCTAAAATTATCGCGGCCGCAATGTCATTATTTTAACATGTTAAATAATCCATAATGGTTTAATGAAACCCATATTACAATTGCAAAAGCCTTTCCACAATCCGCAATGACAAGCATTGTGCACGTAGGCCTAACCCTATTTCCACCACTGAGCGGTTATCAAGAAACACTCCCTCGGCCTCTAGGCAGCCAGCGTAAAACATCTTGCGTATTCCCCGCGTCCTCTGACACTCAGCAGCATGCAGAGCAGAGGCTCCTATCTTGATAGGCACACACGCCCGACCGTCGACCTCAGCCTTGGCTCTCAAGCGCGCGAGTGCGTGTGTTTGCGCGCGCACGAGGTCAATGGGCGTGCGTGTGTGTTGACTTCACACGCGTTCACAGACGCCAGTTTAGCAACTGGGCTTCCGTAGACAAGTGTCCGCATGCGCAGTTGTGCCATGTTGCTAATGTGCAGAACTATGTGACTGTAGTTCAGCGTGCAAATGTTTTGATTTACGTTGGAGTTAAAAGAACACCTGACAAAATGAAGACCAGATTCAATACAGTGGATATTAGGGCAGTCATTGCTGAAATCAATGCCAAGTAAGTGCTCTAATACTGTTCGTATTGTCAGGTGGGAGGCTTCCCAGCTTGCTTGATGTAGTATGTTAAACTAATGCTAGTCACTAACTTTGGCCTTCTAGTTCATGAAACATTGAATTTGAAGCAAATAAACCTCTCCTGATATGGATCTAATGCATCTTATTACATGGGTAATTGCGTGGTATTCAACTGTATCCATATGTTTACGTCATCACTATATGTCTCAAAAGACAGCACTGCCCTAACAGCTTTCTCCTATCTCTGTACCGTGTTAGCTACATTGGGATGAGAGTGTACAATGTCTATGACATCGACAACAAGACATATCTCATTCGACTGCAAAAGTAAGTGCTGATATGTCACTGTGTGACCCTTCCATCTAGATACGACACCACAACAGTTCACAACTCACGAACTGAAGATGATATGGTCTTAATAGCCTTTAGAAACCATGTGTGAGGATGAACGTTAATTTGTCTGCTTTCATGTTTCAGACCTGACACTAAAGCTGTGCTGCTGATTGAGTCTGGAATCCGAATCCACTCCACGGAGTTCGAGTGGCCTAAAAATAATATGCCATCGGGGTTTGCCATGAAAGTAAGAATGCAAATATAAATGAATCTATACATGTTTTTCAGAAATTAGAAATAAGTAGAAGAAGATTTCCTCATGCTTTGTATCCATAGACCTCATTGACTCTCATGCCTGTTTCCTAGTGCCGGAAACATTTAAAATCCAGAAGGTTGGTGTCAGTCAAGCAGCTGGGGATTGACAGGATTGTGGATTTCCAGTTCGGATCAGACGAAGCTGCTTACCACCTGATAGTGGAGCTTTATGATAGGGTGAGAGCCTTTGATTGTGCATTCCAACACTGGAGGATTTCTCCATTCTTCCTGGTTTTATTCTTTTCATTGGTGAAATTGATTTAATAGCCCAATTTATCTCCTTGTAGTGTGGATGAATATGTCTTAAACACATTATTTTTCCACCCACCATCACAGTCATTAGGGGACTCCCCAGCAGACAGAAATTGTGTCGCTTTTACATCATATTTTGACGAGTGACACTTGTTGCCTGGACTATAAATTGCCCTTATTCGCCTTATTCACCCGGCGGCCAGAGCGAAGCTACAGGGTACACTTGCCGTTACACCTAAGTCCAGCAGATGGTGGAGGTAATGCACTCCGTTTGCAAACTGCCAAGAAAACTCCCTGAAGAAGAAGAACAGGCCAGTGAACCCTTCTTCTTTTTCGGTGAGCTTTTTTTTGGCAGTTTGCAAACGGAGTGCATTACCACCATCTGCTGCACTGAGGTGTAATGGCAAGTGTACCCTGTAGTTTCGTTCTGGCCGCCGGGTGAATAAGGCGAATTTGTCCCCTGGACTTCGAATTGGTGATGTGACTGTGATATTGAAGCCCACTAAACACCCGGTTCAATTCTGTGTTTTGTGTCAGGGTAACATCATCCTGGCTGATCACGAGTACACCATCCTGAACCTGTTGCGGTTCCGCACTGCTGAGGGAGAGGGGGAGGAGGATGTGAAGATCGCAGTAAGGGAGAGATACCCAGTGGAGAACGCCAAGCCCTCTGAGCCACTCATTAGTCTGGAGAGGTATGGTGGTGATGAGGCCTCTGTTTCCCTTATTAACTTTAAAAACTCCTTCACCTTCAACCAAAAGGAAATTTTTCTGTGAGGTCATCTTGCAAATCTTACTTTTAACTCAAGGGAAATGTCTCTATGAAGTTAATACACAATTCTCTAAATGTTTTCTAAATGTTTTTTGAATTCCAGGCTAACAGACATTCTCTCCAAAGCTCCAAATGGAGATCAAGTCAAAAGAGTGCTTAATCCTCACCTTCGTAAGTGAAGCATATTCATTTATCCCACATACTTCATCCAGTCCCTTACTCTAACAATGCACTGTTGACCGCGATTAAAGAAATGACAAAACAAACATGACATAATACCACCGTGGTATATCACGGCAAATGTCGGTTACAAAATATGTTATTCTCCTAGGCCTAAAATACACAAGAAAACTTTTAACCGAGCATTGTTGTAGCAACTTAAAGAGTTCAGAAGTTGTAGAAGACAGAATGTGAAGACATTGTTTACATGCATTTTCATCAAAGAATGATTAAATAAGTTTGACATCCTAGCTTGATTTCATTCTTACTTTGTTGAATTGGCTGTATTGTGAGTATTGAACCATGAGTGTTAAATCTTGTCTTGAAATATGTTGACTGTATCGTTGAGTCTGAGTTGACTGTATCGTTACTCCCCTATTCCAATATATTTTTAGTAATAGATCAAATATTATAACGCATAGGAAAACATTAACTTTTAATTTGACAGTGTTTTGCATACAGGGCAACTAAAGGGGGACAACATACCTTGAAATACTGTGTTTAAAGATGTATTGTGACTGCATATGGCTAAGTTGCCTGTTATGTGGTATTATGTATAATCCCTATTTGTCACTGTAGCTTATGGAGCCACGCTGATTGAGCACTGTCTAATGGAGGTTGGACTCTCAGGCCTCATGAAAGTAGACAACCAGTTTGATGTCACACGAGGTAAATTATGTCATTTGGTATATGGCATGTGCTTGTTATGGGATGCTGGTAAACAATCAAGGGCTTGGGATGGGGTTAGGGCTTAGCTGAGTGAAGCATTTTTTAATATACATTTGGTATAGTGTAGTTTTATTAGGCCCTCCTTAAATGACTCTGCTACTTTATAAAGACTTGTAAGATACATTTGCAGATGTTGTTTTGGTGGTATAATGCGTTGATTTTCTACAGATGTTCCTAAGATCCTGGAAGCACTGAAAATGGCAGAGGAGTACATGGAGAAAACTGCCACCTTCAGCGGAAAGGTGAGAAATAATTAATAAGCGTTCATATTTCCTTTTCTAATTGCCATTCTAATTGACCAATTAATTAAATAAGATCTCTCCTTTGTGTTTAACAACAGGGCTACATTATTCAAAAATGTGAGAAGAAACCAAGTTTAGGTCCAGATAAGCCAGCTGAAGAACTGCTGACGTATGAACTTTTTAAAAATCTTTTGAATTTTGTCAGTCATAGTGTTGTGTTTGTGGTTGTGCCCAGTTAATTACAGCATTCCTGAAATGTAGTAAAATTGTGAGATGTTTCTTATATCAGGATGATATAAATTATCATTGGTGTCATTTTATGGACATCTTTTGTTGTTTTATTCTTCAGGTATGAAGAATTCCACCCTTTTTTGTTCGCCCAAAATGCAAAAAATCCCCATGTTGAGTTTGATTCTTTTGATAAGGTGATGAACTTCATTTAGTTTCTCTTCAATCATTTTGGTCATTGATTCTTTGCCGTTTCTAAACAGCCTTACTGTTCCTTTTTCACCAGGCGGTTGATGAGTTCTTTTCAAAGATGGAGAGCCAAAAGATTGATCTGAAAGCCTTGCATCAGGAGAAACAGGCTATGAAGAAATTGGAAAACGTTAAAAGAGACCATGAACATCGTCTGGAAGCCTTGCATCAAGCTCAAGTAAACACTTCTTGCATGTGTCAGTTTTTATGTTACAATGGTGATCATATGACACAAACAGTATATTGGTTATTTGTTTATTTATTTTATTCAAATTTGCTTTTACCATTTTGTTGGTTGATCCATAAGTATGAGGTGTCTGTTTTTTTGTCTAAACCTAAATTGATGTTGCATGTCTGTATAAGAAATCTGTCTTGTCAAATATTGTCTGAATTGCTTGTCAGTTTATGATTACCCCCTTAACCCCCACCGTGTGTGGTGTTGTGTCTTGTATGGTAGGAGGTGGACCGGCTGAAGGGTGAGCTGGTGGAGATGAACCTGCCCATGGTGGAGCGAGCGCTGCAGGTGGTTCGGAGCGCTCTGGCCAATCAGGTGGACTGGGCAGAGATCGGCCTCATTGTGAAGGAGGCGCAAGCGGCCGGCGATCCCGTGGCCTGCGCCATCAAGGAGCTGAAGCTGCAGACCAATCACATCACCATGCTGCTCAAGTAAGCAACCCGCATACACAGTACAGCACTTTCAAGATGCCTGTCTGGAATTTGGTGGAAATAAATCCTACAGTTCAAGTAAACATTACAGTAAATTGGATATTACATGTATGCTTACTCACCTGCAATATGCTTTCATTCTTAGAAAATATAATGTCTTATGAGTACTATTATGTATCCTTCCTGGGGACTGAACTGGTGTTCCTTATGTTAGGGCCTTGTACTAGTTAAGCTACAGACACACCATTTCATATTACACAGTAATTACATACAGTGCTGCTTGAAAGCTTGTGAACCCTCAGACATGGTCAGTTGTTTTTTCAAAAAAATCTGAATAACCTGATGTAACGCACATCCAAACCCCAATTTGTAAAGCTGACCTTCCAAATAATAGACAGAAACTAAACATTTTTATATAGTTACATTATATATTTAGCACAAGTGGTTTAGTTCACACAAACTCAAAATATGACTTTTGCAAAAGTATGTGAACCCATGTAGTTAATTTCTTGCAGCACCTCCTTTTGCAACCACTACTTCAAGTAAGCATCTTCTGTATCCATTAACCAGTGTCTCACATCTGGTTCTGCGGATTTTTGCCTACTCCTCCTTGCAGAACTCAGCCAGTTGAGAGAGGTTGGAGAGTCAACTGGCATGTACTGCCCGCTTCAGATCTAGCCAAAACATTTCTATTGAATTGAGGTCTGGACTTTGAATAGGCCAATCCAGAGTATGAGTTCTCTTTATCTTAAGCCATTCCTTGGTCATTTTGCTTGAATGCTTATAGGGTCATTGTCCTGTTGTAAAATGTATTGCGAAATGTACAAAAGAAGTCTGTTTGATTAGTATGCTTAATTGATTATTTCAGCACCCAAAATATGTTTTACATTAATCAATTACCTACTTGACTTTACCAATGCAGCTGGGGGTTCACGTGCTTATGTACATACATTAGTTCCAAATTTCATGATTTTTTTGGCTTCTCACGCAATTTCCTCTAAACAAGTCCATGTATTTGATAAATATACACACCTGACAGTTCATATTTAAAAACTGGTGATGATAAAATCATGATAAAACAACAGAAAACTCCAAACTGTTCAAGGGATTCACATACTGTAATGACTTTGTTTTAACAATAGATCAGTTGGATCATCTTGTAATCGGTAGGTAATTATTTTGGGGGAGTTTAGAGACTGATAAAGTCTATGTATGTTGATTAGGAACCCATACGTCGGCCCAGAGGACGAGGAAGTGGAGGAAGAGGAGGTAGTGGAGAAAACTGAGACGCAGAAGGGGAAGAAGAACAAGAAGAAGGACAAAGAACAGAAGGGCAAACTGCAGAAGAACAAGCCCATGCTGGTGGACGTGGACCTCAGCCTCTCTGCATATGCCAATGCTAAAAAGTGAGTAAGAAAGCCTCGGCCTCTTTACATACAGTATACCATCGCAAGTAAGTGAGTTTGGTGTATTGTTTTTTAATTGAGTTTGCAAAACAAGACATTACAAATCCACCCGAGTATTTGCTGTCATCTGACTGGACGAGCTAATTTGCATTAGTTGATACTAATGAATACTACTGGCTTTGTCATTGCATTGTTACAATAAATTCACTGTGATCGGCCGTTCTCTATGTATTATTTTTGTGACCATATGCTCCACATTTGTTTTTGTCCTTGCTGTTTTTAATTTATTGTAATGTTTTTAATGTGTTTTTTTTAAATATCTCCCCAGGTATTATGACCACAAGCGCAGTGCTGCAAAAAAGGAACAGAAGACAGTGGAGGCTGCGCAGAAGGTGACACAGTTGACCCTTTCAAGAGAGTTCCATTATCAGCATCATAGTTGGCCCCACAAGGCTTCCGTTTTAACATTCCATATGTTATCTTAATGCAGAGGAAGTAGATTGGGAACCAAATAGAACATTCAAGCATTGTTTTTGTTTTTATTGTTGAAAGGATCTATACACAGATCCTGGCTGTTTTACCAGACAATGGAGCCCAAAAGTCTATATACTGAGCTGTTGTATTCATAATTTCTGTCTCTATGTAGGCTTTCAAGTCTGCTGAAAAAAAGACAAAACAGACCCTCAAGGAAGTTCAAACCGTTACCAACATTCAGAAGGCTAGGAAGGTGTATTGGTGAGATGTTACATTGTGCACCATCCAGGGTCAATATTCCTGTCAGAATGCCACTGTTGTTATGCTTTAGGTAGTGATGGTGGATACATTGATGCTGTGCTCTGTCATGTTCTTTTAGGTTTGAGAAGTTCCTGTGGTTTATCAGCTCAGAGAACTACCTCATCATTGCTGGTAGAGATCAACAACAGAACGAGATGATTGTCAAACGATATCTGAGAGCAGGTACATACAGGGACACTGTGTGTGTGTGTGTGTGTGTGTGTGAGAGTGTGAGAGAGAGAGATAGTTGAAGGAGGCATAACCTGTCTGTCTCCCTCGTGGCTTGCAATTGTATCCCCCCTGGCATGATGCCAGAGATAGAGAGTGTAAATAGAAATACTCTTCTCCTCAGGGGACATCTACGTCCACGCTGACCTACACGGAGCCACCAGCTGTGTCATCAAGAATCCCTCAGGTAACATAACTTCCAAAGTCCAACAAAGTCCAGATAGCGCTCTTTTAATATAGACTTTTTATACTGCGTTGATCATGATAATTCTTTATTTGTGATCTGGAACCAAAGATACTAAGCAGACAGAATGCTGCAGGCAGTACATATGTTTCTTGGTGTCAGTGTCCCATGAATGTTTATGTGCATCAGAGACGGTTGTATATTAAGGATCTTTGTGTGCGTCATTGTTTTCAGAAATGTCATGAGTCAGAATCACAGTCAGTCTGTGTGTTGGTACTCTCTCAGTCGTCATTGTCACAGATGACTGACTTTTTAATCCATGATGAGAACTTTGAGCAGCACTAACTACTCTTTCTGACAGGTGTGCCCGTTCCCCCACGCACACTCACAGAGGCGGGCACCATGGCGGTGTGCTACAGTGCCGCCTGGGATGCCAAGGTCGTCACCAGTGCTTGGTGGGTCCACCACCATCAGGTGAGTCCCTTCCCACACCCCATCTGAACACATTCGCAGCTCACAATAGTTCACAAGTCAAGCCGTCAATTTTTAAATTGCTGATCCTAGCACTTACCACCTGACTAGAACTGACACTTGACTGTTTAAAAACAGCACTCACTGATGCACTTATTCCTATTGTACTCTACCTTTTAAATTGTCGTAGAATTGTTGAGAGAATTGCTTTAAAAAGCTTAAACTGTTTACCATGCTGTTAGTCAATTGTAATGTAATGTAGAAGTTGTCAATATTGTGTTAGTCTTCTAGCCAGAGAACATTTGGGTATTAGGTGACATTGTTCTCATGTACATGAAGTGAACTGAAAAAGACTGATGAAACTGAAATGTCTGCCAAGGGAATATAAATATAAATGTACCTTTGGGCGATAATCTGGCATGGTAATTCTACTGTGCATTGACCTTTCGAAATGAACAGATACATAAATGTAGCAAAATGGCTTTATCATCCGACAGGGAGGGGGCTCTCTGGTGTCCTGCTTAGCTCACCAATATCTGCAGCAATCTGTCAGGAGTGCTATTATTGGTTGTTCCCAGAGGGGCTAGCATCTATATGGACATTGGGATTGTTGGGAAAGGCAATATGGTGTACTGAGTGTACAGGTGCCTTTGTGCAGCTTTGAAAACAAGGTTGCATATAATTTGAAGTGTACTTGCTGAGGGTGCTTTAGTTAGGGGCACAGATGGTTATCTGCTGTTCATGTCAGCTATGGGTCCCTTTCTCTCGCACCAGGTATCAAAGACTGCACCAACTGGAGAGTATCTCACCACAGGAAGTTTCATGATCAGAGGTACAAGGCATCATATTACACCTTCAATTAACTTCATTACATGCCTTAATATAGGCTCTAAATGATAGTACATGCATTACATGTCTATACACCTGAGAGAATGGCAGTGATTGTATAATGGATGAATAAACATTACTCACCTCTTTTGCATAACTAAAAATTGAATTACACGAATTGTTATGCAGGAAAGAAAAACTTCCTGCCTCCATCTTACCTTATAATGGGCTTTGGCTTCCTCTTCAAGGTACACCTTCTTATTCCTTAATTCAGCTTTTTCTATGAATATATGTCACACTGTGAAATATATTGGTAGAAATCAATGTAAATACTATTGTTCAGCATTTACACATAATTTGCAAGTGATGCCTTTTGGTGTGTGCGTGTGTGTGTGTGTGTGTGTGTGTGTGTGTGTGTGTGTGTGCAGGTAGATGATGAGAGTGTGCTTAGGCACAAGGGCGAGAGGAAGGTGAAGACTCACGAAGAGGAAATGGAAGATGTAGCCACCAGCACTGCAGAGCTGCTGGAGGAGGGCGAGGAGTTACTGGGTACGACACAATTCGTGTACACATGTTTACAAGCTCACAAGTTCTCTCATGACCACTCATGTATTCATGTATAGGCACACACAGTCATTTCCTATGTATTAGCTGCACTGTGTATAGACTGCAGGGCAGTGTTTTATGCAAACTAAAAACAAAACCATGTATTAACCGCAGTGCCCAATCGCCCAATGAATCACAATCAAATCGTGCTTTAATCATAAAGAAGAATAAAGAAAAGAAATCCATTTCCATATATAGCCCGCCCCTGTGTATTAACCTCATAGCTGAAGAAGTGTTGCAAAATCAATGTATAAACCTTAGTTACTATAGTCTTTCCTAGAGGGGGGTGGGGTGGTTAAGTTGTGTGTGTGTCTTTAGGATCGGTGTTGCAAGGTGTTTTATTCTATGTTTATTTTATTTTATTTTATTTGCCATGTCAGGAGAAGACAGTGGGAATGAAGGGGAGGCAAATGGAGAGGAACAGGGCAGTAGGGAGAGCAGGCCAGAAGAAGACACACCAGACAAGACCGACTCAAAAACAACAGCAGGTGAAGAGGAGGAGGAGGAGGAGGAGGAAGAAGAGGAGGAAGAAGAAAGCAAAGATCTAGAACCATTGGTCGAGGAACCTGAGGACGTTCTTGATGAGGGCCAACCAAAGGCGATGGCAGAGCAGAAGATGGAGACAGAAGTTAAGAGTGAAGACGAAAGTGCGGATGTTGCTTTCCCTGACACGACCATCTCCCTCTCCCACTTACATTCCAACAGGAGGTGCGGACAGCATCGTCTGATGCAAAATTCATTTGTAGAATTATTCAGTATTTTATTGATCCAATGTGGTCTTACACTATATTAACTTTTAACCAAGGTATTATCAAGGGCCAGGCAGTAATTATTTATTATTATTTATCTTGATCTTTTCCCCCCTCCAGAGTGGCTCAAGCTGCTGGCTTTAAACAGGAGGTCTCTAACCAGGTAAAAATGTCAGTTTATGGTCAGCACTGAAATAAGTTTGTCTTTTTTGCTCAGACTGTTCTCTAACTCAAACACTATTGTGCAGGTGGATGCCGATGGACAGGCTAGGAAACACTTGACTGCCAAGCAGAGGAGGTAAGGATGGGAATCACACCCACTGCAGTTCAAAAGCTGATCTTTCTAACACATCCACTGGATCCCCAAGCTAATGCATATCTGGATGTATGGATGCATGTCTGCTTTTTGAAGGGAGATGAAGAAGAAGCAGAAGCATGATGACGCCGATGACCAAGACGAGCCAGAGACCAATAAGGAGCCGGAGAGCAGCCGGAACAACAGCAGCAGCAAGGGTGGAGCGCCCACACAGCCGCTGCTGAAGAGAGGCCAGAAGGTGACCGTCAAATACACCCGACATGTCGCTTCATCTGAAGGTCTCATATCTGGGCTTGTGGAACGGTATCACATTTGAATGTGGACTGATTAATATCTGCGTTGGGATAAAGATATATTAAAGTCGATATCTGTGCTTTTTGTGTTCCCAGAACAAGATGAAGAAGATCAAGGATAAATACAAAGACCAGGATGAAGAGGACCGAGAACTGATGATGAAACTGCTAGGGGTAAGAATGCGATATCAGGATAGTAAAATGTATACTCACATATCGAAGAAAGTAAACAATTAAATATATTGGCAAGAGAAAATGCGAGAAATTTTGTAGTGAGATGTGTAATGGTTCAGTGCCTTGAACCTGTTGGCTGTAGTTCTGCTCTGGGTAAGACAGATGGACAGGTAACCTCTTGATTAACATGCCCAGATGTTTGTATTGAGTGAGGCTGAAGGAAACAAAACAGTTCTGACTACGTAAGATTTTTGCCCTCATTTGGTCTAAAAAGGAATAGAGTGGACCTTGTAATACACAAGGCTGTCTTACATAAAAGATGAGAGAAAGTGCTCAAATCTATGATGACATTTTGATACAACAGAACGTACAAGATACAACAACAGAACCTACTGAATGCAAATGAATCAATGAATAAATAAATGCTAAATAAAATAAATGTTTGTCCTTCATGCCTTGTAGTCTGCAGGCTCGAATAAAGAGGAGAAAGTGAAGAAGGGCAAGAAGGGGAAAGGAAAAGAGGAGCCCATGAAGAAGGGCCCCCAGAAAGGGCCCCAGAAGCCCCGACCACAAGAGGGCGCTGTGAAGAGGCCGGAGCGGCCAGCCACAGAGGACGCCCAGGCAGGGGGAGAAGGGGCTGCCCCAGAACAAGATGACAAGGTGCTGGCCGCTGATGTTTGTGTTTGCTTGGTTTAGTTTAGTTATGTTGGATCATTTCTGTGAATGACCTTTGAAATACATTGGCAGTTAACTCCCTCGTTTCTTCTTTCTTCAAATAGGAAGCCGATGATTTGGACCAAGATAACCCAGGGGCTGAGGTGTGGTTATTGTGTGATCATCAGTAAAAATGCTGTTTTCATGATAACAATACAGAGACTGATGCTAAGTTGTAAGCTAAATGACCAAGGGTTCTCCTTTCAATACCTCAGGAAGCAGAGAACCTGTTGACCTCTCTCAGTGGCCAACCCCACCCTGAAGACGTGCTCCTCTTTGCCGTGCCTGTGTGTGCACCTTATACGTCCCTCTCCAGCTACAAGTACGTGCTGATCATTTAAGAGAACCAGGGGAAAGATGGAATTATTTCTTGAGCAGTTCTTTCAATGTTTAACACCTAGCAGGGCAGGTCATGGATTATCGGAAATATCATGGAATTTTACTCCAGTTTACTTCCATTATTTCTTTACTTCCATTATTCCAGACATGAAAAGTCAGGGAATTCTATAATTTTTGGCGCAATCAGCTTTTAGCTTTTCCTTCACTTTAATTATTGCTTGCTCCTGAAATTTAGGATTTTTGTCAAGGAAAAGTAATGAAATTTTACATTTGGCTAGAGTGGGAACCCTGACCTTGGTACCTCTCTGCTTACAGTGTTACAACTACTGTTGACTTGTAGCTAGCCTAATTCACAGTGCTATTCTTCGGTATGCTAATGAACTCTTCTCAGTCAGTCACCTTCAGACACCATGTTTTTTCCCCTCTTATCTACCAGCTTTGTCTTAAAGATACAGGATTCAACTGCTCCGTAAAAGATGAGAAAATCTGGTTGATCGCTAAACTAATCCTGTGTATTGTTTGGGGTTTTGTCTCATAGGCATAAGGTGAAGCTGACCCCTGGTGCACAGAAGAAAGGGAAAGGTATTTTTAAATCATGTTTGTGTCCTTAAAAGTTTAACTAGACTTACTTCCAGAATAGTACTGACCTTTGCATTTCTGTGACAGCGGCCCGGACCGCAGTATTAAGCTTCATGCGTGCCAAGGAGGCCACGACTCGAGAGAAAGACCTCTTCCGTAGTGTGAAGGTAACAACTGTCTGCACACCTTTGTTCAGTCACAGCAAATGTTTAGAGCTACACTGATCACACAACTAAGGTTACTAGCGCAGTTTTGTTGCCTTTGGTCAGTGGTATTTGATCTCAGATTTAGTGAAAATATTTGTAACTGACTGTTTCTGGTACTACCATCCCTCATATGTTTGACTCCTTTCACTGCCCAGTGAAGATGAGAAATACTGACAGTTCCAAGATGCATATTTTTAGCCAAGAGAAAGTAGACGGTGGAATGGAATCAATGGAAACAGTTTTCAGCACTTTAAATACGTCATAGCAAAAAAAAAAAGGCTGTGAAAGGACATGGTTAATAGGCCTGCACATGCTCTCTGTGATATGTGATGTGTGTATCCCATTTTGTTTTCTGTCTGCTCTGCAGGACACAGACCTGTCCCGCAACATGCCGGGCAAAGTGAAGGTCTCAGCTCCAAACATACTGGCAGCCAAGAAGAAATGAGCCTGCTGGGTGTCGGGCCTGGACGGAGGAATTTGATGGCTGATTTGTACATACAGTAACATGCTCGGGAAAGACAGACAGAAGCTATGAATTTTACCCTTACTGCCTGGTATGGATATAAAACCTAATCCATGCTCATGACTGCTCATGGAAAAAGTGGACATTTTTTTTGAGATTGAGGACCTCAGGACTGTATTAGGGACGGCTGCTTCACCAACACAATTGTGTAATATCATTGTCATCTTACTGCGGTGTGAGGATATATTTCTTTTATCTTCATTTGCATATTTGTGTGAAGTAAAGATCGAATTTTAATTGCAAAAACTTCAGACAAAAGCTAGATCACCATCCTTTGGTTACGTTTATTTTCTCTCCATTCAAATTCAAAGGATTTAAAACAAAATGTCTAGACATCTTAATTTTAAAAAAAAATGTTTCTGGAAATATTTTGTGCAAATCAAACGACAGAATAGTTGTTTTGTGTTCAAATTTGATCAAACTGCTACAGTACACTGTTTGCACTAAGTCCTGACCATTACATTTTTTGAGTGTTCATAAAACCAAGTGAAGCAGACATACATGAAATCACAGCAGAAAGAAAAGAAAAGAAGCAGAGAAAACAAACACACATACACACACACACGCACACACAGCATTTTCTTTGCAAACATAGGTCTGCACACCTTCAGAATACACACGCAGCACAGAGCAAGTCCACAAGAACAAAAATATATATAAATATATTTTGACATATGTACACAATAAAACTATGCATTCAAAAAGAAAAGCAACTCAGCCATCCTCACAAAACTGGCATCTTTCTGCTTCAAAATAAAAGGGACTCGAAGCAAGTGGACATGGGTACAAATCCCTCCTATCACAACCTTTTGTTTTGACGTGTTCTACCGCAGTGACTGGAATTGTCATCGTGTCCTGTCCTCTGATGACAAACAATGCTTACTCGCAGGCAACCAAGTAATTTCTCCAGCCTCTAGGGGCAAGACTGCGGCAGTACACACACACACACACACACACACACACACACAAATACCATACATCCAAGAGTGTCAGTGGCCTGCTCTGTTTAGGAGCCCATGGTGTTGACGCTGCTCATCCTCTGTTTGAGGCTGTTCAGCAGATGCTTGGGCAGGTAGTCCCAGATGGTCTCCAGCTGATCTCTGTGCTGTACAGCTGCCTCCATGCACAACCTGTGGAGCAGCAAATCAAGACATGCTAAGATGATTTTGTAAAAAATGATGTGGAAATGAATGCAGGGGTTCTTTGCGAGGTGCCCTGAAGGACAAAATGTTACATGATCTGAGATGTGAGATGTGAGAGGACCAAAGACCACATTTGTTTTCACACACTTTGTTATTTGTGACAATCAGATCTACCTGTCCGGACATGAAAAAATAATGGACTAAGGCTGGGGCAACCAGTTGCCATATTGATTAAATGGCCTCTTTTATCAGTAATTTGATTTGATGGAACAACAGGTCAAGAATGTGGGTCAGTCTACAACAACAGAGTTCAGAGACTTCACTCACCTCGACAATGTCTTGGGCTGGACATTGAACACCAGTAGTTCATTGCTGTGGGCCTGTTAAGATAATGATATCATCAAGGGGTACTGCTGCCAGGTCAATTCAGACCGAGGACAAAGGCACATTCAAAACAGTAACATGATTCTGTTTGACAGTCCGACTGCTTGTTGTACATTCAATTATTCATTTCCTGGGTAATTCATATTCACAGGTAAACTCAGTCATGTCATTTACCTTAGCACTCAACACCACCATTGAGTTCACATAGGAGCAAGAGCAACTCTAGACAGGGTGGAATACTCTCAGGGGGAAAAAGGTGGCATTTACAACATTTAGCAATGCCAAGGCTTCGGTCCAGGAAACAAGTTCTACTTAAAAGGCGCTTTAAGGGCTGTATTTTGCACCCTGGCGCATGGCGTAAAACTCTTCTTTTTTAAACAATGCGCCCAGGGGTGTGGCAACAACTTAGGGAGTGGCCTGGCGCATTGTCTAAAAATCGTTATTGTACACCTGGTCAGAAGTCTATGGCGAGTTGTTTATATTTAATTTTAAGAGTGCATTGTCAACAGTCATATTGGCAGGTGCACGCACCATCCTTCTATCATTCATGAACGCACACCAGCGCACGTCCATGCAAAACATTACAAATTGCACGATTACAATGGGAAACATAATTAGAATAAAGATATTACGAAATACTGTACATCATTAGTAGTTATTCACCATCATTTGCAAATTGGTAATGACGGTTGAAAGTGATTAGGGGAGAGGCGAGAGACACGTATGGAGCACAGCTGAAGACGCACTGTCATGAGATATAAGCAATTCCTCTCCTCTGCAGGATGAATGTTTTGTTCAGTCATTTGAGCAATATTTAGGTAAGTGTTGCTTTTTTCAGCCTATGTTTTCGATGGTAACCCATTGTCAGTCAATAGTGAAAGTAACTACATATAACTGTCTTGTCGTTGACTGACACCTTGGTGAAGTTAGTTTCACTTTGCCAATGAGTTCAAATAATAGACGAGTGCAAATGCGTGAAGGCTATGCTAGATTTTAGTAAAGCATGGTTTAAGAATGACTATTCCATACGGTCTCACAAGCAGCCTCCTTCAAATGCGCTGTAGAATGTAAAAATACCGATGCATTTATTTGACATTGCGCTTTGCGCCGTTAAAGGGAATGACGGATGTCATTCTCATTGGTTTAAATCAGTGGTCACCAAACTACGGCCCGCCACCTCATTTTGGGTGGCCCCCCAAAACATGTCTGTGGTATGTAGCAACCGGCCCGCACGGGAGTACGACATCGTCCAACTAAAACCTCCGCAATTTCCCCCATTCATTCTCTATGGCGAGTCTTAACAGTACACATGTAATACTCTTTTTGTCCACCGGTGGTTGTTTTGGCGCTGTTTCGCGTTTGCCATCGAAAACGGAATGAAAATGTACAGGCCTACCTGCAAACAATGTAAGAGGCCTATGCTGACTGCATCAGTGCTCAAAGTATTCTAAAAGTTTATCCATTAATTGTTAATAACTAACTAATGTCTATTCAAGACATATTTCTGGGACTTTCTGGGATAATTATTTCTATTTTTTATTCACTCGTTCAAATGTTCATACAAAGAGTTCACAAAGTTCTCATAAGGTGAGTGAAAGTTAGAATGGTGGTAATTTCAGACCACTTCAGCACTGAGAACTTTAAATTATTTGTAGGATATGTGCTGTGTATTCAAAGACACAGAGTTCAGAGTTCACACATTTTTAATAAAATATACTTTTGGGACTCCCTGCTAATACTTTTGGGAATGCAAAAGTATTTTTATTAGTAGGCCTATTATTTAATTTAAGCTACATTTTACACTGATATGGCATGATGGCAATATAAACACAGCTAACAATGGTATTAAATTGCAATAGCCTATGATTAAATGTAATGGAATATTCAACTAAGGTAGACTGCTGTTCAGAGCACTAAGCTATTTATGGTTACTGATATACTCCGAGTTTCTGGCCCTCTCTTAGAGCCAGCCATAGTGAGCTGGCTCTCGGAAGAAAAAGTTTGGGGACCACTGGTTTAAATGATGTTATGCCCCAAACACACCCATATGACTGATTAAAAAACCTAGGAACACCTTGTTGCACCATGCACTCGACGTTTGATAACGAAACCCCTCCCAATGTGGACTGGACATCCTACTAAATTTAAATGAGCTTTTGACGAGTGACGATGCGCTTTAGAACAGTGGTTCTTAACTGGTCTGGCTTTGGGACCCACAATTTCCCATTTTCATTTAGTCGTGACCCATATATTTTTTTTTAAGTGTTCAAGCCAACAGATAACGTGAGCTACATGGTAAGACACGCAAAGTGCCTGTAGGCCTACTTGTTTAGAACATGCTGATGTTTGGCATTACATTTGTGAAGTCTTCAGGATATTAAGATAGTACTGTAGATCTGACAAAGTAGCATTTAAAATGGGTGATTATTTATTTATTTATTTTTTTACCCACAAGCTCCACGACCCACCCAGAATGGTTCCGCAACCCACTTTTGGGTCCCGACCCACCAGTTAAGAAACACCGCTTTAGAATGTCATGATGGGGCCCTAAGCGATGTTACGTCGTTTCTAAGCTAAAGAAAATTTGTCACATACAGCTAACATCACCTCACCATCCGCTAGCTGCCTATGCTCTGAATACACAAAAAAAAAAAAACACATGGTCTCTGTGGACAGTCCAGGCTCCAAAAACGGCATTGCCTGGACCATAAAAACAACAAACTGTTCCAGCCAGTCACCGACGAGACAATCGTTTAGAAGAGTTTCAATTGCACAAGAGGGAGGGGAGGGACATCACTCGCTTAGAGTGCTTTTAAACCCTCGTCCCCAAAAAAAGTTAATTCTTCAAATATTTTCTTATACACGTACCACTTAATGATTTTGCGCAAACACTTTTTGTTGGCTAAGGATGTAGCACGCAAAACAATTTTTCATTATACAGTTTACTAGTTAAGTGCACAACAGGACAGAACACTGAACAGCTCATTCCATTTTGGAGGGCATGGATACTTACGGCTCGCTCTCGGGACAGGAGATTATTGGCACAGCCTCCAAACACAAACACTTCTCCCTCTGGGCCGTAACACGTCGTATGCCAGAGCCTGCACCAGGGAGAGACACATACCACATCATCCTCCTCCATTGCAACCAGAGAGCCCACAGGCCCTTAAGGTGCACTACCAAACTACACTTGCAGGTCAAGCATTAATGCTTCAACCTAACAGCTGTTAGACTTTTCCATTGTAACTGAAATAGTAATTGAGAACAGACAGACATTACAAAATGTAACACATTAGCCTGCAGCTGAGAGTCTGTTTTCATTTTCCAGGTTTGCAAGCCATCAGCTGTTTAAATGTACAGGGCCTTAGTACCTTGGGTTCTCAGAATGCTTGTGCTTGAAGGACTTCCATTCATTCTTGCTGATGCAGTACAACCAGGCATCACCTGTGGACAAAATTTCAGAGCTACGTTAAAAAATCTGAAGAGCTGATATTCTGTGAGAAAGACATTTACATTGACATGTCAATTAATTACATTTACTCACAGGATTCTGTAAAAGCATGACTATACTGTTACTGCATCCATACTTACTCAGTGTCTGTCTGTTAGTGGTGAACCCACCAAACAGGAATATGTGGTCTTGGGACACCGGTGTAAAGGAATGCCAGGAACGGCCTACCGGACCATTCTGGGGCACAGACCTAGGAAAACAGGAATACTAGCTCAGTACACACCAATGCAGGTGGAGATGGTGCTAACCTATGGAAACCGTGAGTACTGACAATAACAAGAGCTGTTGCTGTTTAAGGTCATCTTAAATACTGATTGAACACTAAGCATTATATAGGGAATATATTTCTCATTTTCCTCGTTTCAGTGTGAGTGCGTAAGCAGAACATTTTCTCATTTTCTGCTTAAATACACTTACATCTCGCTCCATTCCCAAGTGTCCAAATTGATGTAGTACAGGTCATTCAAGCGGTAATTCTGGGTGAGGACCACAGATAGTCAGTACACAATTCAAGCACAACAGATGACTTTGGGAAAGACATCAAAATGGGACAACAGTGTATTACTAGACAAATGACTCACTGTTAACTAATGTTCCTTTAAACTTCAGTGGACTTACATGGGTAATCTTCCATTATTGTGAAGGATTTTAAACACACAAAAATATATGCGCCTTCATTACACAGTAAAAGCCAGCCCAGACAAAAGACTACTGTAGGTGAAAAGAAAACTGTTCACACAATAACATAAATGGTCTTCTGGGATATGTTTTGCTTTAAAACGAAACGAAATAAAGGAAGATGTTTTAACAACTTTATCAACTCACCATATATCGACCCCCAAACACGTATCCTCTATTGCCAACAGTTGCACAGGCATGAGCTGCCCTCGGAGATGGCGAATTACCCTAAACAATGGGAGAGATAAGGAAGGTCGGTCATAAATTATTCACTCCTATAGATTATTTACACAATGCATGTAAATAGAAGAGTAAGTAAAGGGACCAGCAAATGGTCGTGAACAAGGACATGACTGACCAGTGGGGTATACTACGAAGCATGTTAGACATACGTATATACGTATATATGTAGACATATCGAGGCTTGACAAAGCCTTGACTCAGGGGTATACGTTAAGTGATACTACGATTGCAGTTATGTGATATATTTGTCAAACTAGGCTTTCAGCTCAGATCTGTGCGCGTTCTCGGTGTTGGGATGACGTTGGCCAATCGTAAAACATGCAGACGCACAAGACCGCCTCTATTTAAAAACAGTTACTTCCGCATTCATGAGCGATAGCTTAATCTACACTGCGGTCATTTTTTGTGTCTAACCCATCACATCAAATAAATCAATTGTCATCAGTTGTTGTATGGTATGCAGGTCCATATGGGATATTTGCACGCACAGCACTATTAAAGCGCATTCGAGATCCAAAATGTTAGTAGAGGCAGAGCTCCACCTGTAAGATATATGACAGAATCCTACACGTGAGATAACTTCGTTTTTTAGACAATTGATTGGTCAGTGTGCGGTAGATTACACGAATTGAGCTATAACTTAGCACATAACCTCCTCCCGACCAGGTTTGGTTGACAGCATAAGATACCATGGTGATATAGCGACACTAAAACAGATCCACTTTCGTGTCACAGCATAGCCTGGCTTTGAGCGCAACATACCTCGCTAACCCACTAATCGAGATTCGTAGTACACCCCACAGGTAATGATTGTGTGACTGGTTTGACTTTATAACATACAACTAGGCTCACCTTTGTGACTGGCTGGCTCCATGTCAATGTTTCCAAATCCAGAATGTGGATATGGTTGTTCCAGCCACGTGCTATATGATTCCCCTATGACAAAAAGACATATACATAAATAAATATCACACCAAAGTTCATATGTACAAATTCCCTTTTGTCCCAACTGCTAATAAATTTAACAACTCACCATAATGATAGAAGTCTCATCAAATTCAAAGGTCCCTCTATGACCCTCTTGTGCAAAGTAGCCATAGCCACCGAAATACACCAAGCTGTTGATTGAAACATACACCAAAAAAGTAAACAGAAAATAATTCACAAAACTGATTCTCAACTTCATAATAATGACATTCTACAATAAGAGGACTGCTAAACCCTGACCACTGTGATTTTGAAACGGCCATATTGGACTTGTGGGTAAATACTTAACATGAACTTGACTTAACAGTAGAGTGTTTTACTCTGTCCCTCACCTGTTCTTGTACACCCAGCAGCCCAATTTGTCTTTGCAGGTGGGGGCCAGGCCTTTGAGATTAGCCACCTTCTCCCAGCTCAGCACAGGAGACCTCAGAGGAAGACGATACACCTGAGGGGCAGGGAGCAGCATAACAGAGGCACAGTCACAACAAGCACCGCTTACAATCTAGCTAACCACATGATCCTACAGGTCACACAGGTAAGATAAGCAAATAACTGGGATAAGGTCATAGATAATATTACCAGTACAAATGTATGCTTTTGGTTACTCAATGGTTGGTTTAATTAAATATCCCACTTTTGTATGACTAAAAGTGAAGTCAAGTTTATTTATATAGCGCATGTCATACACAGAGGTCATTCAATGTACTTTACATAAACAAAAGCAAAATAGCGAATAAAAGCATAGAAGGGCAATAGTCAGAGAATATTTTTATTCTCAAATAAAAGATGCACATCAGTCTTACAATACAAATGGTTTCTGTATTTAAGTATGACTTACTAGGTTGGTGTTTCCATTGGTATGGTGTCCTCCAAACAGATAGAGAACGCCATCAACACATACACCACAGCTGCCAGACATGGAGGCTGGCAACTCACCCTCGGTTTCCTGCATTTTCCTGCAGAGAAACCAGCATTAAATGACACTCAAAGAAATTACACACTTCAGGCCAATGAAACCCATCATAAAATCTGAACAGCATAATGCAAAATAATTACCATCTTTCAGTTTCCATGCTGTAAATCCACATTTCACTCCTGGGCAGATAGAGTTCAAATAGCCCCATAGCCTCTGCATTCTGATTGAGGGGAACCATATTTTAGAGAATTTTTCAATATCGAGCATTAACTGAAATACAACTACTGCAAATCAATTAGGCGAGTTAAATTATTCAACTGAGTAAAAGAGGAAAAAAATCAAGATGTTCCCATAAAGAAATAGTGGCAAACCTTGATGTTTAAGCCTTACTTGGAAGCATACCTTGTATCCTCCCCACACATACATGAAGTTTCCATCAACGACAGCAATGTGACCACTGCGCTCTGGAGGAGTGTCCACCTTTGACAAGTGTGTATCAGAGTCTACCACAACCTCTTCCTCTTCTTCCTCATCCCACACCACCCAGTCTCTCTCATCTTCATCTCTCTCAGAATCCTCGTCATCATCAGGCCCTCTTCTGGGCATACCATCGGGCAAATCGTCCTCCATCTCGGCCATGCTCCTTAAAAGCAATCAAAGCAATTCACAAGGTGAAATTAAGCTCCTCTATCCATCCATCAATTGCTGGTGTGATGACACAAATATTGCAGTTATGTGCAATTTGTAATTTCCTCAACGGCTAGCTAAACTCCTCCTAAGGCAGCATCCGGTTAGCAATGCTTTAAGGCTAGGTTTAGGCTACCCATGGTCTTTTTTTATGCCAACACCCAAACAACTGATTCAAAATAAACTTGAGGCTGAGAATTTCGACCACAGTCAAGTAATGGTATACTAGTTGAATAAGGTCGCTTGTCTTCGTTAGCACAGCGTGTTTGAGGGATCAAAACAAATGCACATGTCAGCAGCAGCAGGCATGTCAACAAGAAAATGCCAATACGAACCAACACATACATAAACAACGGATGCGGTGTAATATGTATGGTTAACAAATTGTTTAAGGTGTATTCTTACCGTTTAAACCAACCAAACGTTCTTCAGTTCGTGCTAATGTTGATAACGTGAACGTTACTGTAAGCAGTACTGCTGCTGTTCGTTCTAGCTAATGCTAGCAGGTTAAACTAGGTTAACTACATACCTAGTGCAGCTGCATGCACTGGAGTTTACGAACACTAAAGGAGAACCACCTGCAATCTTGAGACCAAACGCGCCAAAAAATATTGTTAAAACAAGCCCGTGGTGGATCGGATTGAGTTAATTGCAACAGAGGCGAACAAATTATAGCAGCTATTTGTTTAACTGCAGGAGGCCGGACCGGAAGTGAGTGGTATCACCCCAGATTGGCCATACATGTGATGTCACTGACAGTGAGAACCGAACCTGAACACGAGATGAAATGTCTTGGGTGGCTTGAAAGGTAATTTGCATGATCAGGACCACCAAATGAAAGAAGATTTAGCATCGTCAAAACATGTCCTAATTCATAAATAATTAAAATTCTTTGATAGGTTTTATGAAGATACTTTTAATTTGAAACTCTTAATGACATTTCTTGTGTCTGGTTGTGCCAACAAGAATAACTCACAAAATGAGACTATAAATCTAAGATTATAATTTGTCCAAGAATAATCTGATTATTTGGCTTCAGAAATGTAATGAGGGGTATAGCCTATCCTTCATCTTTAGCATAGTCAAATAATTTCTACAATCAGTCTAAATTCAACTGTTAATGGCTATGGTCGCACTCACACAATCTGTTTTTCAAAATGAGAAAATCACTGACCCTGAACCCTCACCAGGACTTGATGACTTGGGTGTATGACTTAATGAGTGACTTGATGTGGCCTGATAGGTGCGCTTGTGCTCAGTGCCAGTGGCAAGAGCACGGGTATCTAGAAATCTAGACGCGCCCTAGCTCGTCAGGCTAACGGGTATCATTAGGTCACTTCAATTTTCCCTACACATTTAAGTACTTTTGTCAGTTCGACTAGACGAGCATAGATTACATGGAAACGTATACAAGCTTGGTCTTGTATAAAACGTTGTGTGGTGATGATGATTGATTTTCAGTGATAATAAATAATGGCAATTCTGTGATAATGAATGATTGACTGAGGAGGACTTTCTTTCCTCAAGCCATCCGCACCCTGAATACATAGAGCACTCTAAATACATTACATGGACTTGCCACACTGCATTTTTTTACCCCCTTCTCTCAATCTATTTATTAAATTATTTTAAATCTTTCTTCTTTATACTTATAGTTAGGGATACCTCTGCACAGGAAAGTTGAGCAGCTAAATGCCATTTCACTACATGTTTTACAAAGTATCTCAAAATCATTGTATTATAAACTAATCTGATTGACTTTTGATTAGAATTTTTTTTGTGTGTGTAAGGGTTACTCCAGAGTGCATATACACATTTACAATTGCTCATATCTGATGACTATGTAAAAGAATACCTTAGTTATGTATAGACTAAACTTGAACATAAAAATAGCATTCAGAAGCCCCAGATTTAAACCTATGAATTTACCTTGACCCACTACGTATATAACGGTGCACTATTAGTATTTTATTTGGATGTCCCTAACAATCACATAAAACCTTGAATGTTTACTGTTGCAATTTGTTCGTGGTCAAATCAGATTGACTGATCTAGTATTGACATGTGGGCACAACAAGTTTGTCATATTTCATTCAAGTGACTGGCTTTTAGACTGTCACATTCTTTATTCATGCTTTTAACTGCCCGGGAGTGTAACTAGGAACACTTGCATTTTTACTTTCAATTTTTAGTAACCTAAACATGAGAGAATCTTTTAAAAAATAAATATGAAAAGATTGTTTTTTATAGTGTCATTATACACCTTTATTGACAGTAACAACAAAACAGACATGAAAACAAATGGAATATTTTTAAAAAGACATTTCTAGAAAAAAATATATTTTACAAGAGTGTAGTCGCACAACAAGATATTGAATTGCCAGGTCTGCTACAGTCCTTGAAGTTTGCTGTGAAGACAACAAATGCAAGCATTGACAAATGATCGTCATCAGAAATCAGCATTAAACAGATCTGAGTGGCAGAACTAACGCAAACATTTATTTCATACCTGTCCTCAGCTGTTCGATTAGAGGGGTAGTACACCTTAAATGTGAAGCCACTTCTGGGAAATGATCCCTAAAATAGCAAAACATGCAAATTAATGAATAAATCACTGACAATTTTTTTTAACTGTAGATGCTATGGATTAAATATATGAAATAGACAACAATGCCAGATTTTTTCTACTGAAACCTTGTAAAAGTTAATAATAAGAGCGTAGTATTGAGATCTCCATTTTCTTCACAGAAATGACATACCGGATTAATACAGAGACAGTCTGTGTTGGTGATGTTGAAGGGGTCATATTTGTCAGCAAAGACAACGACATCTGGAACAGGGTAAACCCGCAGCGCATAGTCATACGACCAGTATACTGGGCTGACATACAACGGTAAAGGACTCAGATGACCTTGGCACAAGATGGTCTTCACAAACTGCAATTTATAAATCACAAAAAAAAAAAAACATTAAATGGTTATTAAATGAACATCCCTAATATGAACAGGGCTAAGGAAAGCATTCAATGTTGTGTGCACATGAAATCGCTCTAAAGGTTCAGACAGGATTACTCACATGGTTTGGGATATCCAGATTGCCACTTGGCAGGCGCACGCAATTCCTGCACATTTTGTTTACCAAGTCTTCTCTGATCACTACGATCTCCTGGCTACAGTACTGGATTCTGGAGAAGGAAAAAATATTTGGTAAGTTTAACAAACCAGGTATATGGTATTATTAGTATTAATATAAGCTTTATATAACCAGGTAAGTCTTGTTGAGATTTTCAAGAGAGACCTGGCCAAGATAGTTATATTAAACTATCACAAAACAAACACAAAAGAGGCAAACTCAAGTGCATTCCAGTGGAAATAAAAGTGCCATTAATTAAAACATTTGCAAGTATGGATGGACTCATGTTCTATGGCTTTAACATAACCTTTAAAGTCTTTTAAGGAAATTAGACACTGTAGTTTGAGAGTTTTCTGTAGGTCATTCCAAGTAGAAGGTGCAGCAAACATGAAAGCCTTTTTGAACAACGTTTCCGGGCTTGAGGTACATTCAATAAAATAGTGTTCTGAGACCTTAAGCCATAAGTACTCTGTTTAAAAAAAAGAAATGTGGATATGTAACATGAGAGCCTGCCTATAATGGCCGTATATATGAAGATATAAAGGTGAGTAAGCCGGCGATTGGACAGAGAGGGCAAATTCACTTTTGAGTAAATTGTACAGTGATGAGTGAGGGGTTTGCAATTTAAAATGAACCTTAAAGCTCCATGATACACAGCATCCAACATCTGAAAACACTGTGATGGGGCATCCATGTACAACAGATATACCATAATCAATAATAGGGAGAAATGTGGCATCGACTAGCCGCCTTCTGGCAGAAAAAGTAAAACAAGACTTGATATTATATGAATTATATGTCCGATGCAAAGAAATCTGCAGTGAACCTCCAAACAGAGCATGTTTAGAGTTGTTGTTGTGTCCTATAATCTAGAACACTAGAAAAGACTGTGTCGTGCACATGTAACATGCATCTGCCCCGGCCTGAACCTGCAAATTGCAGCACCTCAGACTGAGAGGTTGGTGTAATAGATAGATAGATAGATAGATATAGATATAGATACTTTATTGATCCCTAGGGGAAATTCAAGGTCACAGTAGCATACAGACAACATACACACACACATTTACTAACAGCAGAAAAAGTAATTAAAAGTATATAATATTTAAAAAAAACACAACTAAGCAGGACTATAGAAGACAAAGAATATACTAATATACTAAAATACAAATTATACTAAATAAAACTTAATCTAAATCAATTCTAAAAAACAGTATCCACATAGTGGGTGATTAATCAATCAGGTGCGCTTGCAATGACTGAAGCAGGGACTGAGCCTGTGGTCCTCTGTGCATAAGGTAAGGTAAGGTGCTTTTTGTGAATGAGTGTCATGGTGATGGTGCAAATGAGTAAGTCAAACGAGTAAGTCAAACAGTGCAACAGTGCAAGAATAAAGTCTATATATCTATGTATAAATAACTATATTAAGAAAGGTAACTATATTAAGAAAGGTATCAATAGCAAGGAGGCTAAAACCAATGGGTGGTAGCGTCTGTCACCAACCTGTCTCTTAAGGCGCTGGGAGGGAGATTTACATACTGCACAGCTACCGGACTGATCCAGCTGGCTACACACTGCACAACTACCGGGTCATACCAGCTGGCTATCGTTACACACACCACAGCATAGACTAGTAGACTCCATAATGCCATACTTATGTACTACTTGTGTGTACGACTTACTACTTTTCAGTCAAGATCAGTATGGGAGCAGTGTGCAGTATGCCATTTCGGCATCAGCCTGAGAAACTGTAATATCAAAACTGAGACATCTGACATATCATTAATGTCTAAAATGACCATGGAAAGATGATGTTCTACCTGCATGGATTGGTGGTGAACACTGAGAACGGCACTCGCTGTCTGAACTCCTCTGTGATGTGTTCCGCCAGTGGAGGCCTGTGGGTATTTATTGTTCACACACATTCACCAAATGTTACAAAACAATCCAACCATTCACACCACTCGGACCGTTTATCAAAATACTCTAATATGAACAGTCAATGGAACTAAAATCTCATTCCAGATATTCTCAAACATGTTATATGACACACTCAAGGCCCTATCTGAGACATGTAACTGGAGAAAATGGATGTAGCACTCTCACCTAGGCAGGATTGCACTGGGACCAGGATCTTCAGGCCCAGGGACAAACACAAAGCGACTACTGCAGTTTCACAGGATAAAAAGTCTGTTAGAAGGTTCTTGATTCCAATATGCTTAGAAAACACATTTAGTTTGTGAACATCTACATGAATTTCCCCTTGGGGATCAATAAAGTATCTATCTATCTATCTATCTATCTATCGATCTATCTATCTATTTACATGACCTCTCAACAGGACAACAAAAACATTCAAGGGCTGTACACATACCTGTTATGGATGTTTGGATATTCACAGATCACATCAGCAAGAGCTTTCAATGATTCTATAAGGACAAAAGAAATCGAAAACTAAAACATCTAAAAAAAAAAACAGAGGGAGAACCAGTGCTATGCATTTGATATCAAGGTAATTTTTAAAACACACCTTTCAGTGATTTGATTTGGTTTCTTCCATATGGTGCAGAGGAGAAGTTGCCACAGAAGATGAAGCAGGTGGGAGGCATAGCTGAATATCCTATAGAAGGTCAAACAGACACTGTTCATTACGTTGAAAACAATCAGCCAGAAATTAATAGCAATTTTAAACAAAAACATTTTTGATGTTTTGCCTTTACTCAGATAGGACACTGAAGAGTGACATGCATGTTGTTTACCATGCGTGTGGTTTATCAAAGTAGGAAAAAAATCACAATACCTGAAAACATAGTGTGAATCTTCTCCAGGACCTCTACATTGTCCAACCACAGGTCAGACACAATGACAAACATGGCATCTTCATTCTCTTCCTCCAGCTGTTTCAGCTTGGCAGAGGTTTTGACTGAGGTGGTGGAGGGGCCTCCAAAAAAGTTCATGTTTCCATAATAAGCTCTGTAGAACGAGTTGAGAATAAACATTAATCAGTATAACCATTTAACATGCATTTATCAAACATTCATCAGTACTAGCCAAAAACGGTAAAGGCACCAAGAAATGGCAAGTGAAATGTGTTTGTCTGATTACCTTGTTGTGGAGGAGGGTTCAGTCGGTGGAAATCCAAAAGCATTTACATGGAAAACTGAATCCTCATACCATCCTATATAATAAGTACGTTTAAGGGCAATTAAGAACAGTAACTACTCATTGAACTGTGACTGCTTTAAGAAAAAATATGTTTTGGGAGCAAGAATTGCGATGCGATGTAGTGACAATTCATTTCTAACACATACTGGGTGGAAATTAATCTTAAGAAAGTTGAATAGCATAATATACACTTTACCTTCAGCAAGAACGAAGCAGGACTCTGTGTAAAGACCACTGTGGAACTGGTAAGGAGAGGGTTAAGGTACTCAACGACAATGGCAGGAAACTGGGGGGTATTCCAAGTATGTGGTTTAGAGACAAACCTGGATAAGTTAACTCAGAGTAAGTGGTAAACCTCCTACAACAAGAGCCCTATGGCATTGTTTTGTTGGGAGAATGAAGCCATACAGCTCTTCAATTAGGAGGTTTACCTCTTACCGAGTTAACTTACCCAGATTTGTCACTAAACCACATACTTGGAATACCCCCCTGGCTATGCAAAACGTCAACACATGTCCTACAAAACTACTGTTGAATGCCAAAGGATATTGCCTTCGATATGTCCAGCTGTACTGTGCCACTTGGATCTTCAAGATAATATTTGCCCTGATGATGAAAAATAAAGATAAACATGAGGAGGTCATGGAATCCGTGTCAAAAACAACAACAAAAAGACTAACTTTGCTTTACCTCTTTCAGTTGTGTTACCATGCCCAAGACAATGACTTCTCCCAGCTTAGACGTGCTTCCCAAGAGTGCTTCCACCGTTTTCAGCTATAGATCAAGTAAGACTTAATTACTTAAAGAACTTTGGAGTTTAATGTGTTGTTTGTTGAGGTGCCATTGTTTCTGCTAAATTATGCCAAATGTTCCATGACGGTCACATTACCTGGAACTTATTTCTGCCCTCCTCAGGAGCTGAGCCAATCACAGGAGGAGTGAAAAGTTCATGCCTGTGAGTGCGCTATGGAAATAACACAACTATTTTAGAAAAAAAGTAACATTATGCTGAACAACAAAAACAGAATGTTTCCTACATGATAAAGGCCCCACTAATGCTTTGCCTTGCCAAATGACTTAATGTAAACATAAAATGTACAGAATGAATACATCAGACTGCACTGTATACTGCATACCATGACATTAAAACCCCAATGCTTTCTGATTCAATGCATGGTATAATTTCTGACTTATAGACTTTTAAAAAGGGAAGGTTGGTTGAGGCGCCAGACCTGCTGTAGGATGGTATAGCGTTCCCTGAAAAGCTCAGCTTTGTCCCTGGCCACGCCACAGAGGCTGGGTGATGGATGTGTGGTCATGCTGAGACTGTTAACAGAACCAGAATCATACAGTAGCATTAGAGATTAGCATCCAACTGAATGCATGGTCACATGCACATCATAAGGAAAATGGTCATGCGTATGATCTGTGGGAACTTACGGTACAAATTTCTTCCTCTCTGAACTGTAAATATATCTTGGAACATCGAAGGCTCCAATGATGTTGAAAACATTATCTCTACAAACACAACAACAAAATGAATCACTGTCAAAACAAAAAAAAACACTGCCGATGTAGTGACAGGCTGTGTTGTCTGTATGTAAACTTACATAGTTTCATCACATGACTGACTGCAGTCTTGCACAGCTGTCTCCACGACAGACAGTTCAATCATGCTAGAAGATACTGGTAAAGGAGAAAATTGTCCATTCATTAAAAATGAGCCATTCGACACAACAAGAGACTGTAATGTTACCAGTAGTGCTAACAGCAGTTTTTCATAATCTAAACCAGTATGTATCCTTACATGGCTGTTTTTCCACAGCATCCAGTATGCGTTCAATGACATCATTCAGATCAGTCTCACTCACAGATTCCAATACTTCCAATAAATACTTGCTGGCTTCCCTGTGAAAGCACATCATAGTTGTCAATACCTGATCCCAGCAGGGCTGTACACACTCAATCCTAATTCACAGGATTAACACAGGATTAATGAGCCTATTAAACAGCATTTCAACACGTATGTGTGGCATTTTCCTTGTCTACACAGAATGACCATGAACTTGGGGTGCACATGGTTGTTTTAAGGAAAGAGTGATCATGTTGACAACACATTTCCAATAAAACAACTCGGGAAAAGTCTTCTGCCTGCATTTTGTATCCTTAAGCGTAACGTTGTCAATCCAAAACATTGTTCTTAATACACTGACTGTCCATCTGGCTATATTAGTGGTGCTAACCATTTTTGACAGTGACCTGGTGAGCACAGAGCTAACAACAACTACAGCGTGCGGCATATCTTGGAACAGTATTTGTCTTCAGAGATTTGATATTTGATAAAAAAAAAAAAAAAACATACGGTCGCAGCATTAATCCCCGCATCTTGAACCCCGACGAAACTTTGGTCTTCACTTTCCGTACATCCATTTTCAGCTTTAACTGTTGGCGCTAAATTTCAACTTCCGCTTCTGTGTTCAGGTTTCCGACAAGAATACAAAGATATTTTGTCAGGATGGCGACCATGCACTAGACCACTAGGCAAATAATTTAGCATAAATGACATGCGAGGCATGATCTTTTAGTTTGAGCTGCTGAACTATTTTAAGTCCCTTGTAAAAGTATCTGCTATTAAGGAAGCAGGTGTTGCGACAGCAAAAATTACACTATGCTGAATAGGCCTATGCTTAAAATGGCAAGATTGGCTACTTCTTCAGTAGCATTTTTAACTGAGAACACTCTATCTAAAGTAGGCCTATAGCAGGACACGATAACAAACCCGTCTCTACCTTTTTGTCATGTTACTTTAACAGGTGAAAAAATGGATAAACCAGAGTGATAGGAAACGAAGTAAAAATAACAACCAAACAGCCATTGTACATAACAAGACTAGTGTATCTCAGTGGATGTGAAATATCTTTGTTAACAGTGTTTTCTGTTTTGACCAAAATGAGGGTTGGATCTTTTTCAAAATAACAGTTTTCATATAACCGGAAGCATTCATTTTAGGTCTTTAAAGCCACTAGTTATTTTTCTTAAGCACATTAAAATATAAAGGATATAAATCCATCTTGTAAAGAGGTGCTACAGGGGAGATATTAGCGTAGAACGAATACAAAGTTTCGCATGTTCAGACTTTTCCCCCCACTTCCCTGCCTTGGTAGGCTTGGCTCCGCCTATCTACAATCTTTGGTAAATCACCCTCCTCTTATTTGTTTCGACCTGTCAAATCGTTCGCTGCATTTGATGACTGAAAACAAATTCTTATTCATGGGATATAACAGAATTATAAGTTGAAATTTAGCTTATGGAGCCGCAAAGTGAATATAGTGAGGAACTTGTGGCCCGTGAAAGAAGTGGACACACAGCTGTTGTAGAGGGCAATTTCCTCTACGTTTGGGGGGGATACGTGGTGAGTGTACTGGGTAGTGGTTTGTTATGATTGTGGTTAAGTCTAGCTGTATCAACACCCTTTGTGAATTAAAGGCTGAATTAAATACAAATCTAAGTGAAGGTCTCTGCTCTGTGATCTTTTATTTTCTTTATTCTTTAGTCAATTGCTGAACATGAAATTTTCCTCCCAAACGATGAGATCTGGTTATATGACTTGGACAGTGGTGTTTGGTAAGAGGCTGTCTCAGAAAAGTATTTTATACGAACTCATAGCCTATATACAAATATTTACCTAAAATACAGTATTTGCTTACATTGAAAAATATTTAATGAGTTTGCTTATTTGACATGTTCAATAATAAAATTGCATTAATTATAATTCTAGTCTAAAAGAATGATTCGCAACGTAGCATATGCCTTCATGTCCCAGTGTTTTTAACATACATACTTTTATGTATAGGGAAATTGCCTCCATGACTGGAGAGATCCCACCATCCATGTCAGGCATGTGTGGATGCTCACTCAGTGGAGAAATGTTCATATTTGGAGGTTGTGGTGATCATGGCCAGACAAATGAGGTTAGTTGACAAATATTTATTCTTCTACCATTTAGAATGATTCATATCATCTTCAAGTTCCAAGAGATCATACTGAAAATGGTCCTTGTTATCATGTGTGTTTTATAGCTTTACTCTGTAAACCTCTTGGATAAAAAATACACATGGAGGAAGAGGAAACATGAAATGGGGTCAGTGCCATCGCCCCGAGATAAACTGTCCTGTTGGGTTCATCAAGACAGGTAAGACAATTACAACCTTTTTGTTTTTTCCATTATCTCGGAATGTGTTGCAATAGCCTATTCTTTCTACTGCAGTTCTTTCCCATTGACCTGCAATATAGTCCAGGTGTTGTGTTAGTTCAAAGCATAGCAATCATTCCAACGCATTCAAAAATTCCAAGAGAGACCAAGGGTTGAATAACTGTGACTTACAACTTTGCTTTTCTTACGAGCACTTTGCTTGCTTAAATAACGAGGGACTTTAAAATGTCCTTTAGTGCCATGTTCTAGAACTAGTTTTCATTTTGTCAGTATTTACTGTTGTTTACTGCTATTATGCTAGTTCCTTTCCATTGACATGTTTTTTCAGGACTATCTACTTTGGTGGTTATGGTCACAAACTCCTTAGTGAGCTCACCAACTCCAGAAACTTTATTGTAGATGAGGCATCATGGGTGAGCTCAAATCATTTAATCTATGACATTTAACACTTAAAGAAAAGTGTCAATGCTATCAGTGACATTTACATCTATTTCAGATGGAGGATGTATTTTGGGGATGGAATAATGAAGTTCATGTGTTTGATCCACGAACAAACAGCTGGAGTCAACCACGCACCTTTGTAAGATTTTATTTTTCATATTGTACATTATTTGATGTACAAAGAAAAAAACACACATTTTAAAAATTACATAAATAAATACAAAAGAAATTAGAAAATAATCTAGCATGTTTCTTAAAGTGTTGGGAAGGAGGTTTTCCTAATGTACATAATGTGCTATATCTTACCCGCTGACAACCAATACTGTACCATTAAGTATCTATCTATCTATCTATCTATCTATCTATCTACAATATTGAGCATATAAATACTTAGTTGTAGATATGTTAAATACATCTATATCATGTGATGTATAACTTACCTTTTTATTGGCCAACCCTTATTTTTGTACTTTGCTGCAAGTTAGTGTGATCATATTTTTTTCTCATACAAAGGGTCATCTTCCTGCTCCAAGAGCAGCCCATGCGAGTGCTATTCTGGGAAACAAGGGATACATCTGTGGAGGCAGAGTCATGGTCAGTGGTCACTTCTGTAAACAATATACAGGTGTCCTTTCAGTAAATACATACAACCATGTAATTACGTGATTAGTACTGTACATTTTGAGGGAGGTTAACACCCCCCCACCCTTTTATCTTTTGCAGGAGACTCGAACAAGTGATGTCTTCTGCCTAGATTTGAAATCCTGGACATGGTCTGAAATGTAAGGTTGACATCATTTCATTTCATGGCTCAGTTGATATAACCTGACTCTCACCAGATGAATTTCGTTCCGCTTAGCTCCACCTAGCTTCACTCACATCCATCTGGGACCTCTTCCATTGAGAGTGATTTCTGCAACCGATTTTATGGTACAGCCAATCAGGACGCAGGGCGGGAGTTTCATAGATGTGACATAGCGTAGAAGCGACTGTGAGACTGTTATCAGCGTCACGGGTTGGCTTCGATGTGAGTGGTTGTAGCACGTCAATAGATGACGGACAAGTGGCTTATTCAATCATATGCAAGCATTTTTTGATTAGACCCAGCCTTCTGAAGCAACACTCCAATGGATTGGTCCCAGATGGATGAGTGGAGCTAGGCGGAACGAAATTCATCTGGCGAGAGTCAGGTTACAGTTGATAACCCCTGTCAGTAAATATGCAATTTGAAGATTTGGATATTATTGATTGTACATTATGTAATTTATGTGCACTCTTGTCTCTTCATATCTTGTTAATCATTAAGCTCCCTTTGTATGTTGTAATTGTTTGCATCATAATTGATTACAGTTTTTTGGATCTAGTCTAATTGCACACCAGAATAACCCTGTTTGACACTGGGTTCTTTAAATTCAGACCCTGGTAATCTAAAAAGATTAAGGGTCTGGCCACGAATAATGAAAATGGCCCAATGCGAGGGGCGGCACCAAGCATGCATTTGAAAATCTCACAGCACACAATTGGATAACACTATGACCAATGTTTACTGACTGATTCCGGACTTCGACACAATTGGATAACACTACGACCAATGTTATTAACTGATTTGTTGCAGCGCTGTCGTCATCTGTTTAGCTCGCCTCATGGCCTGCCTATATCAGATACACTGATGTGATTGGCTCCTCGCAATGCAAGGGGAAAAAGTAATGTGCATCATTATTCATTGCCAGAGTGTGCCAAATTGTGCTTTCGCGAGAACTCTGGATTTCCAGGGTATTGACAAAGGCCAACAGGCCAAAACATTGGTGTCAATAAACTAGAAGAAAGAGATAGAGTGTGCGGTGACCAATTTTTTCATAACCTCTGTCAGTGATCCATAGTTGACTAAATTATGAGTATTGCAATACCCAAGTGTTCACATTAGGGGAAATGGTACACATTAGGGGAATAGATACTGGTATAAATAACAGCTACTGTGTGCTTGCAATACAAGAGTAATGAGTAACTAATACACCATTCAAATAATTTCCAGCACTCCTATCTCTGCGCTTCCTGTGGGGCGCTCATGGCATACCCTCACAGCCATATCAGACACATCACTGTTCCTTTTTGGGGGACTAAGTGATGACTGCAAACCCATGAGTAAGTAAAAGGCCATTGTCCATTAACCCTTAAAGGTGTAGATTTTTGAACATTCTAAGTTCTGCAACAATTGAAGGTTCTAAAATTCTATGTTGAATTCAATGAACCCAGATATTCTTTAGAACGTTCATTTCTCAACATTCCCGTCACACCGGTGTGACGGTACTCCTTTAAGGGTTAAACATCTTTAGTTTATGTTACCATACCATACCAAATGCAATATTCGTAAATATGATGTAAATCTATGTATTGAATTTACATGGGAATAGGTGATGGCTGGGTGTTTGACGTTGAGACGAAAAAATGGAAGGAACTGGATCACCCTTACAAGGACAAGCCAAGGTAGTTCCATACTAGTGTACAACCTTTATTATCTACACATGGTTTTGTTGTCATACAAGTATAAACTTGATATGGTCGATTCTGCCTCATGGTCTCTCCATTGAACTTTTTAATTTATTTATGTCAGGTTATGGCATACTGCATGCTTGGGCAGGGACTCTGATGTCGTTGTATTTGGAGGAAGTCGTGACTACATCCTTCTTGTTGACACTGTGGGTATCCAAGCCATCTTCGCAATAGTTTCCTGTTCAGAATTGTGTAAACATACTTTATAGGGAACAATTAACGTTTTAATGGCACTTTATTGAAATAGCATGTTAGACACATTGAAAGCAGCTAGAAATGTGTCATATCACAAATCAAAAATAGAAATGAATACTACAGTTGCAATATTACAATGATGACACATTGCACAGTAGGCTATTATGAAGACTGATATTTTTGTGTCAGTCATCAATGAATAATATGTATTTCTTTACTCAGGGCCATTGCAATGATGCATTAATTTTCCAAACCCAGCCGTATCCCCTTCTAAGGTAATGTATTTAATATAATTAATATGGCGGTACACTGAATGATGAAGTGATACTTCTGATCACTGAATTTGTCTGCCTCTTTTTAACACTAACTAAAATTAGGGGGAAATCTTATTCAGTACACTCAGTAGGCCTACTAACAGTATCCAGTCCTTACAACTGCAGTGATGACTTAAGTTTAGTGCTGTGGAGTTCCACTTCAGTAATCACTAGGTTACTCTCAGCATACTGTATGTGATAGGGCATATGTAGGCCTGTAGGCTATAAACAATTATTGTGTGATCTTTTGAAATTGTCACTCCCTATTCTGTTTTTAGGTTATGTGAAGACTTCATTGCTGGAAAGTCTACAGTGTTTCAGAAAGAACTTCCCTGTTTGCCAAGAAAACTGAGGGGGGCTGTAGAAAAACGGACTTCTTTTTTTAGACCAGCAAGTAAATTACCAGATCAGATATGAGCTTTACCTCAGGCACCTCCTTTTCAGCTAAATGTGTGTACAGACGAGACCATGTCCGTCACACTAATCAACTCGGAGACTAGTCTCCTCAAGTACTGCTCTGAAACCTATAACCTCAAAAGATGCACATATCATATGAGTTGTGTATGGTTTCAGCATTTTAAAATGTTTACTATTTATTTTATACATTGTACTTTTGGCTGAATAAGTGATCAAGGGTATTTCATGAAGGACCTTTTATTTCATATCATGTCCAAAATGATTATGCATTGGAATAAAGAACTTTTATTTTTGTGGAATGTGTTTGTGGAATGTGTTAATGTTACCATAGTTACCTGAAAGCGTGTTGGTAATGTTCCCATGGCTACCACAACTTTTGTTTATGCTAGTAGCTTGCTAACATCGCTTAAACCTAAGTTAGATACTTACACTGGTGCTGAAATAGTTGCTAGATACAGACACAAACGTAAACATATAACAAAACAGTTACCAAATGAGCGTAGAGTTGGATATTATTCGGGTTTTATGAATTCAATCTCGTTTGTTGCAGCCTAGGCCAAACCACCGCTTATTTAACGTTACGTTAACAGTTGACGTTAAAGTTAGAACTAGTTTCCACTGTAGCAGCTAGAATTAGATTAACGTTACCGTTACCATAATGGAATTTGGCTCGAAACTTCAAGAGATGGATCTGACATCAGACGAAATAAGCCGTCTGAGCAAAGCTTTGAAGGATGAAACTTTTCGGAAAATTTTACACGAATATGCAGAAGAAATTTCAAATCCAGAAAACAAATACAAATACGAGGAGGAAATAAAGCTTTTGGAAAAGGAAAGGGGCATGGACGTCCAGTTCCTCCATCCGAAGCCTTTTCGTGTACTGAAAACCAGTGACGGTAAGCAGAAGTGCTTCATCAATATCTGTTCAAATGAGTTAATTAGAACCGCAGAGTGCAAAGCCGTCGCCGAAGATGGCAGAAAAGGTCTGAACTGGTCACTTCCATACAGTCTGACACCAGGAAGGTTAGATGTGGATTCGAATGGAAACAAGCACATGATATACGACGTCGTTTTTCATCCCGACACTCTCCACATGGCAAGTAAAAATGATAGATTCATGGAACTTGTCGACAGTACTGCAATGGACGGGATACAAAACTCGTTCAAAGTCAAGCTGGATAGGAAGAACACGAAAATTCTGAAGACAAAATACAAAGGTGCACCCCATGCAGCTGTGATAAGGCAGCCAACACCTGGACAACAAACAACACAAAAAGTTACGGACAAAAATGATCCCTTCGCATTCCCTTACCCGTATGACAAGGGCGAGACATTGTCAACAATGAACAACGATACAACGAGCTTGTCTGGTGGGCAGTCAACACACACGAAACCTGCTAAAACCATACAAACTTGCGGTTCAGAGGAGCAACCCATAGAACCAGAGAAGCACCCTACAGAACCGCATTACACTATAAAATACAGGTCAGTTGTTGATTTACAAGACTACAGGTGCTCCAGAGACTCTGCACCCAGCCCACGCCCCAGAGAAATAGAGATTACCATTGATTTGCCTTTGCTCAAGTCTGCGGCGAATGCTGACCTGGAGGTAACCGAAAAAGAGATTTTTTTTAAATCCAGTAAGCCTGCATACCTTCTAAAGCTTAACTTGTCCTACCCTGTGGATGAAAAGAAAGGACTGGCCAGGTTCAACAAGCAAAAGAAACAGCTGGTTGTCACCTTGCCAGTTCTACCTCTTAAGGAATCTCCTTTGAGTTCAGAGAGCCTGGAATTTCTTGCTGTTGGTGATGGTGAAGGGGAACAACTGAATGGGCCAATCACTGAGGAGCCAGAGGAAATAACTTCAACTGATGATAGCCTGCAGACAGACAAACACACGTGTATTGAAACTGATACTGAAAAGTCTGGTTTAAATGTTCAGTGTGAGGAGTCTACTGTGGACAGTGCACCCATGTCATACTGCAGTGGGCTGCCAAAGCCAAGATTGATTGAGAAGGAACGGCATATATCTTCCTCAGATGTCAAAGAGGATACTCCACAGTCAACTGACCTTACCAGTGCTGAATCTTTCACTGATTACACGGAAGAGGAGTCTGTACAGGAACCTAGAACCAGAGAGGTGGAGGCCAGTAGTTCACCATTTCATTTCCTAAAGTAGCCATATTTGTCTTTCATGTGAATGTCTTTTTTACTGATGTTGTAACAATGCTTTGCAGGTGGACACATCCATAGATGCTACAGCAAGCTCATTAATAGATGACACACTGGAAGAGATCTCTGACAGTCTCCTTGCTCAAGGTGAAACACAGGATACAGACAAGTCCATCCTGGAAGATGAGGAACGAGAGGACTCAGGTTCACAGGTGAACACTAGTGTGATGCCTCAGCAGCTGTCTGACATCGACAACTCTGTGGCCCCACATCACCATGTGAATGACAGTCCATCGCAGGACAAAGTCCAGAGCACACGCGAAGACATGTCTGAGCCGCCTTGTTTTGTGTCTGACATACACAGTGACGGTAACAAGAATGAAACGGTAACTCATGTACAGGCCAAAAAGGCTGTGCGGTTCAGCGAAAGAGTGTCTGTGGCTGTGGAACGTGACGAGGATGACTTGCCTGAAGAGCAGAGCTTCACTGGCACTAAACACATCAAGCAGCCTGGAGTAGTTCTGCGCGAGATGAACTCAGAGGACGGGACCGAGGTCGTCATCAGCGATCACACAACGTCCTCTGCTTTCGTGTTCCACAACGCCCTTCTTTACGAGCTCGACTGAAATACTGAGAGACACTTGAATTAATATGGTGAGCCTACAGGGAGTTGGAACTTTCACTTCTGAGTTGTCTCACAAGATTCATAAATGTACCATATAAAAGTGAGAGGAAATGAAGTCATTCTATAACATGATTATGGAAAGATTTCCTTTTTGTCTGATAGCCTACAAGAACTGATTTTGTCAACTTGCAAACAAGACCTGTGATGTGTAGGCTATAATTTTCAGCTTCTTCAGAAGTTCAAGTTACACTTTAAATTAGCATTACTTCTTCAAAGTTTGTTTGACAATTTTATCATCCTGTTAGTTCATTTTTATGTTGTGATTCTGTGGCTGTGCAATTCCATCCATATCCAATACAAAGAGCTAAATGATAACACAGTGTATTCTCAGGCAAAGGGAATAATGTTTTGTATTTATTTGAAATTCAATAATCATTCAAGCTTGTAAATCATTACAATACGTAAAAAAAGTGTTCGCATTACACTCAAGTATGCTAATGGAGTGCTTTATTCCAACGTGCAAGTGCACCCAACATTCAAACAAGGATAAACAAACAAACAAACAAACAAACGAAATGACAGCACACATAGAACATACATAGAACGTTCAATCACCAATCGCCACTTCTGCCTCCAAAGTCTGACCTCTTAAATACTGACACATGAGTTGTGAACAAACCAGCATTCTGTCCAGAACCAGCGTTAAAATCACAGCATCGAGACACCCTTCTATGAGTATATCCAAACAGGTTGAGATCCCCACACTGGCTAGCTGCCAAAAAAGGTCCAGCTGACTCAACCATTTTGAAATATATAGATAACACACACACACACACACACACACGAAAACATCATCTGACCCCTCGCTGCACACAGTTGTCGAGAAACTCGCAGTAACACATGAGTGAGCAGAAGTGGCGCTGCACGGGCGCCTCTGTGCCGCCCATGTCGTCCACGAGGACCACTGTGTGGGAGACCAGGTGGAGGTTCATACTGACTGAGGTCTGGATGAAGGAGTCCAGGCAGGCGCGGCCGCAGTCACACACCTTGGCGGCGTCCAGCTCGGGGCACAGGTGAAACGGGATGCTCTGAGGTCCATAAGGGATTCTGCGACATGAAAACAAGGTGTTTAAAACAAAGAAGACACACTGTTTTGCTGCAAATAAAAGCCACAACAGATTCAGTGCAGAGGGCGAAAAAACAGAAAGGCCCGACCTGTCTGCCCTAAGTTATGTTATTGATTAATGTACAACTGAGCACCATCTCCACAGGGACATGCTCTGTGGTCTCTTTCTAAGTCATCAACATTTTGAAACTAACATTACATTCATATTTTAACGACAGAGGTCACACTGTTGTCATGGGGCTTGGGTAGATTTTGTGAGGTGGAAGATTAACTAAACATCCTTGACATCAAGATTGGTCAAAAGTGACAACTTTATGTTAACCAAGCGCCTGTGTCCTTACCGGAGATTGACAACAGCCCTGGAAGCTAATTCCTTCAGTGTGAGAGGGAACTTGAGCTGAATGGTGTGGTCAAAGGGATTGGGCTGTGTGAACGGGTTGCCAAATAGGTCCAGGTTGTCCAATGAGAGCTTCCGGAAGTCGCTGGGCAGGTGCGCCAGTTGGTTGTGCGCGGCGGAGAGGTAGCGTAGCTTGGACAGCTGCCCGATGCGGGTGGGCAGGCTCGTCAGTTTGTTGTCGTCCAGCTTGAGGTTGACCAGCTCCCGCAACTGGCAGAACTGGGCCGGCAGGGCCTGCAGGCGGTTTTGGCTGAGGTCCAGATACTGGAGGGTGCGCTGGAGGCTGGAGAGGCACAGGGCGGGGCTGAAGGCCTCCAGGTGGTTGTTGTGGAGCACCAGCTCGGCAAGCAAGCTCAGGTCGCCGATGGTGGCGGGCAGCTTCTTGATGTGGTTGTGGCTAAGGTCCAGCTTGCGGAGCAGCTTGAGGGAGAGCATGCGCATGTCCACACGGGACAGTTTGCAGTAGGAGACCTGCAGGTGCTCCAGGGAGTACGGGAAGTTGGAGGTCAGTGGGTAGTCCTTTTTGGAGACGACGACCAGCTTCTTCTTGGGCTTCTCCACATCGCGAGCGCGGACCGGCGTCAGGGTGGAGAGAGGCATGCTGTCTGCATCATTTCCTCTGTGAGCCAGGCGCGCAGCGGAGAGGAAGTTCTTGAGACTGTTGGCATCAGCCTGGAGGAGCAATGTCACAACAAGGTTGCTTAGGGGCTTTGCACATAAGTGAAGGACTGTTATTGCATGACAAAAGGTAGAAAAACAGAGAACTAAAGGTGCGCTATTTCCGGCTTCTACAATGCAGTAATCTGTTATCATTATCATTATCAGTAATCAAACTTTCACAGTACAGTTTTCCTTTCTATGTCAACATCAAAATAAGCTTTCCAATCTGCAAGCATGATTGCTGTTTAATGAGAAACTGGAAAAAAGTATGGCCTATTTAAAATGGAATATCATCAACCTAACTTAGTTCATCTAACTCCCTTTGTTTTCAGTGCATAGCATAAGAAAACCCCAGGGTTGCAAATGGCCTTGTGTCTGATGGTAATAACATCAGAAAAAAAAAACTGTGCCCTTCAAACAATTAATTAGTCCAACACATTCATCTGGCAATAACAACACAGCAATTATGGCAAATGACACAGGGATTACCTTCACCGCTTCTGTGTCGACACACCCTTTTATAAACTACAGTCTCTCTCTCTAGAACTACAGATGCTGGGGCACAACATAAAAAATGTCAGGAGCTATCGTCTGACAGGGCCTAACCACATGTGCAGAAACTGGGGGAAAGGTCAGCCAAGCTCAGCCGCCACTCCAGCGCTCACCCAGGGGAAACAATGACTATGCCATCACCAGATTCCATTGTCTAAATGCACCACTGCTTGCATCTTATTCTTTTTGCAGGACCTGTTGTTACATGCCTCTTATGGGAAAACAAGCCCCTTAAAAACATGCAGAAGTGGCAGCAGAAGTGTAATCATAACAGAAGGGGGCGGTTGTCATCTGGCTTGCTATGCCCTTGTTTACAGGACAACATACAGGTAACAAAAGTAATGACAAGAAAGTCATTGCACAACTGGTGTCTATTGAAACTACAGCTGAATGAAGCTTGCCATAACATATCCTCTACTCACTATGAGGAACTATCATGCCTTGACGTAAATTATGATGGCATGGTGGCATAGTGAGTCACAGTGTGTGTGTGTCTGCCTTTGTTGCATGTCGTCGAAGTGTTCATATCTCTTCTTTGATCTTCCTTTGATGGTAACAAAGGAAGCTATATGTATCGTTAGAGAAGTGTGGATAGTAAATACCTTACCTTGCTTAAACAGATGTCCACAGCAGGCTCCTTAAGTCTTACAGTGGCTTTACCTTCGTCCATGAACATTGTGAAGAACTTCTCAATGTTTTCCTTCAGCTATTGGACCCAGAGGAGCATGGACAAGTTTAACAGGAAGAAGATTGTCAGGAATTCGATGAGGCACGATTTGCCTGACTTAAATACTCCAAAATAAAATCTGTATGTTTTCACCAGCTGCCAAACAATGATCTAGCTACTGTGGTCTCTCATAATTACAGAACCATGTTTGGGGGGAATCTGTGAATTGTCATGCAACTTCATTAGCAGGCATAGCTTTTACATTTCAAAAACAAGGGCATTCAAAGGCACAATTGAAACAATACATTTCGAGATAGCAAAATTAGACTAACCTACTGTAAAATATTCCCCTCTTGTTTAAAAAAGCACACAAACACACATACAGGGCCCAGACCAAAATACCTTTCCCACAAAAACTGAAGGCTGAATGGAGCAAAGTCTGGATCACAAGTAGACACCTACCCACCTTATACTTTGAGCCAGCTCTGTCTTTTGCAGTACAGATCAACAAATAGATGCTACTCCGCTGCGTTGTTTTGTCCACGTGTCTCCCAATAGACAGCACTGCTCTGGCTCCTTTGCCTCGACCTTTCATCCCATATGTAGGAAGCATCCGATTGATCACTTCAACATCGCACTGAAGCTTCATCGTGGGCCCAATGTTTGGCGTCACGTCTCCCAAAAGTTCCACCTGCTGTGTCAACGTGCACCTACTACGTCAACGCCGTGTTCGGGTAAATACTGCCAATGCCCATCCCATTTCAGAAAAAAACAAAAACCACAAACCATGATGTATTAAGGTTGCGCAAGATTCCAAATAGTTCCTCTCTCTTTGAGTATTTCGTAGTCATTACTATTGTCACACGTGGAAAGCCCTTCATAATATATTATATTAAGGATTGCCCATCAATCCCAATATGTAATTTCTACGTCAAGTTGTCAGCTAACATTAACTCGCTATTCAACCATAGGCATATTCAACAAGCATCAACTAGCTCGATAAGTGTGGCCATGCATAACAACGTTTTGATATCAGCTAGATACATTGGCTTGGTAAGCGCCATAGACAATTCTCTTACTCATATCACAAGAAAATCAAAATCATGCTAGCAATTACTACATTTAAAAACAACAAAACTTTATGCAAAGTATAACTTACCTGACTAGAAGCTAGCTAGCTAGCTAATGGTACCTTTAGCTAGCTGGCTAGTTGGCGAACTTGTGTCTGAACTTAACATCCTCGACGGGAAACATCACAGATTTGCTAGTTGATGCATTTTTATCTCACCAGTTTAAATGAGAGTCCGTGTCATTTTTACAATTCCAAAACATTACTGAGATTGCTGTCAATGTCAACACTAGCCCCTTGTTGTTTTGGTGGGAACGACCACTCCGCGCCTGTGATATGACAACGCATGCGCAGTGAAGACGCATTCGCCCCGCTCTGTTTTGAAGATAATCGAACACGTTCGATAGGGTAGCATCCGGTCGCATTGATGCAGTCCTTGCGCTGGTCTTTAGTTGGAAGCCAGCATGTATTTCCCCCGCCCACAAAAAAAGGAGAAATGCATGCTCTTTACATTTGATTTGTCTAAAAAGCCCGTAGCAATTCACAAAGGGATACTTGAAGGCCTTACCAACAACATAGGCTACTAATTAAAATGTATGTTTTGACCTATGAATGTCTACAGTGTGTGCATTACGGAGGCCAGGAGGTGTCATTGCAAGATATTTTTTTTAACTAATTTACCAAAATGAGAGACTAGATTGTGGTCTTTCATCACTGTTTAAAATGGCTTAACCTGGCTAACACCAGACAGCTTCTCAGATCTTTATTGAGATAGAGAGTGGGTTTGGGAACCCTTCATTCACTTCCAATTTGTAAAGGGTGTAGTCAGCAATGAAATTAAACTTAAACTACATTAAACTCTTACCCAGTCTTTTTGGAAGTAACACGTCTTTCCTATAAACAAAGGTTTTGAATAGAGCTGTTTTCTCAGTTCCAAAGAGCCATATTGTATAACACATGATATCAGCTCAGCCATTGGTTGCATTGAACAACACTGCTACCCATACTTCTCTGTCTGTGTCTTTATGTAAAGCCCACTCCATGCTGGACAAGTGGTTGTGATTGGTTCCTGTGTTTTTGGTGATTCGGATATTGTCTTCAATGGGATAACAGGGAGTTTGGATGTCGCTTGTTGCTGTCTGTGTCCAGGTGCAGGCCAGAAGGTATTGTGCTCATATGATAATAATAATCCATCCATGCTGATAGCTAAGTAGTAAAAGCTGTTCTTAGTTATCATGGCTAGTGGCCTTTTTTCTGTCATTTTCTCATTTCACATGATTGTGTATACTTCATCATATCCTGAGAACACTCGTCTACCTAATCGAGTAAGTTTACTTGCCAAAACCTGACATATCTCCTGTAATGCAACTTATGATCTATGCCTCGTCCTTTGCCATTTTAATGAAAGTTCTGTAACCTAACCATGGTCATGCATTAAGAAGTCTAGAAAACAGTGAATCGCATGGCTCATCTATTTGTGAGATATTCTGTTAGCAAAGAGGTGACAAAAAGGCTCATGTCAACAGCTTGATATAAACTACATGGCAGTATGTAGTAAACACAATTCTGTTATGAAGCTCATAAAAGACAAATTAGCAGCTCCCATTGAAATGTATAATATGTTAGTTAGACAATAGAACACTATCTTGAACACTTCTCTTCAGTGGTGTAGTCTACGTGATATGCACTACGCAATATACCCACTACGCAGTATACCCAAAAAGCATCACCATCTCAGTATAAAACAGGCAAGGATATGTATTAACATTTGGGGTTGATCACAGTATACCCACTACAGCTAACTAGACTACACCACTGCTTCTCTTGTTCACTGTTGCATGCACCAATAACTCTGAGTTGCACAATGGTAAATGTAGCCAACATCATGTGAATTTGACTGCAGTTTAGTTGCACTTCTTCTGTCAACCACTTGGTGGTAGAAAAGGTCTGTAAGGGCCAGCCATATATCGGGAAGGAAAAAATGTCTATATTGTCAAAGATGTCCTGACATTCTCTTAATATGTATGACTTCAGTGAAAGATTGGGAGGTGTGTGTGTGTGTGTGTGTGTGTGTGTGTGTGTGTGTGTGTGTGTGTGTGTGTGTGTGTGGTTCATGGTTCATGCCTGGTTCTTTGTTTTGTTCTTTGTGTTTGGTGGGTTTACCTTTTCTTCCCATGCTTAAATTACTACCTTCCCTGTTGTACATCTAAGAGGCAGAAGATTTAAGTATAAATCTCACTTTTCATTCAATTTAATCTCATAATTGTCTTGACAAACCAAGGAAATAATAAGATGTATGTTTTTTTCTTGTTATATAGGTACCTTCATTAGCTGTACACTACATCGCATTCATTAACAAATTAGCTACATTGTACAGGCCTTAAAATAAGGTGAGTCGCGGTGAAGAATATATGTATGACATGCGCTGATATGTTATTCTGGCTTGAAGTGTACTTCAAAGTTTTGACATGTTGAGGGTAATACATGCAGCCTAAAGTAGGCTATCTCACCGTGAGTGTCTGCAGTGGAAGCAATCTCTATACACCAGAAAAGATACTCACCAAAACAGATGGGTAATGGTGTATGGCAGAGTCTAGAGCGAGCAAGTCTTTATGTCCTCCATGCATTCAGATGTCTGATTAACACAGCTTCCAAATGAAGTCGGTCTCACTCAATGTGATAAAGCATGTCAAGAAATACTCCACAATATGGAGAAATAAAGTGGAATAATCTCCTTCTCTGTGGCCAATGCTACGACCAGCTTTTTGTGTAAAACGGCCCCATGATATCCCCTTTGATTTGGTCGTAATAAACTAAGATAATAGGTGCTAATGCTGTGGGAGACAGGCTGAGTTGTGTGAAATAAACTATGATGTGCCCGAGATTCTTGTCTGAGCCTCCGGAACCACTCCGAAGTCCATTAGTCCTCTGATTACACATCTGAATGGAGTGCCTCTGCGCCCGGCAATTCATTTGGAAAAGAGCAGCGGAACATCCGCAGATGTGCGACGGGTTTGTATGTATCCTCCCAAGTTCACAGATTATCCTCCAGACCATTGTGAGGGAGTCTTTGTGGCAACAATCCATTTCCAAGCAGCAGAGTTTTCGGAGGTTCAGGCAGGCGCCTGTGACTGTGCCTAACTGCATATTATAAAGCAGCTGTAGCCAGCCCCTTTTTGTCTAATCAATGTATGCTTGAGCTATTCAACTAGAGCCATTGTTCTTCAACCACACTTTTATTGGAAACTTTAAGAATGTATGCTTGTAATATGGTGGGAAACACATGAAACTAACATGATTTCTGCACATGCAGTATCTGTTTCCTACGGCACAACAATATTTCTGTGACACCAACCAGCACAATTTCAGTGTAATATTCATAAAGTAATTAAAATAAGATGGAGGCAATGTTGCCTCATTACTCAATAGGCATGTATTATTGCAGCAGACTGAGCATGATATTGAATTTTAGATTTATAGTCTCTCAACACAGTGAATATTTTTCTATAAATTTCAAAGCAAACCCTGGTAGGAGATATGCAATCAGTCAAAGCCCACTCTTTTCATCAACACTTCCGAAGTGCGCGAAAATATTTATTCTAGGTCATGAAAAATTTGACGAAATAACATTTCATCTCCTCTGGACCTGAAAGAGACTGGAAACAAATATTAAACATTGTGGGCTAGAGGGTGTTACAGAAGATTATTTAATCTGTCAGCACCTTTGTGAACTGGATTCCCCTTGTCTGCCCAGCTTAGTTAAGAGTAGTGCTCTCTGGATAGGGAAACACCTCTCTTTAAAAGCAGATGTCTGACAAACAAAGGCACTCTAGGGCAGCCGTGGCCCACTGGATAGCACTCTGGACTTGTAACCGGAGGGTTGCCGGTTCGAGCCCCGACCAGTGGGCCGCGGCTGAAGTGCCCATGAGCAAGGCACCTAACCCCTCACTGCTCCCTGAGCGCCGCCGTTGAAGCAGGCAGCTCACTGCGCTGGGATTAGTGTGTGCTTCACCTCACTGTGTGTTCACTGTGTGCTGTTTGTGTTTCACTAATTCACCGATTGGGTTAAATGCAGAGACCAAATTTCCCTCACGGGATCAAAAAAGTATATATACTTATACTTATACTCTAGGCCTCAAAGCTGGACAGATGAAACTGTACGATAGCTCAGAGCACTCTGACAGCCAAGGTCTAGCACTGTGCTCTTTGCCCTAAAAGAGCACTGTCCTCTATACTGGTTGCTTGCTCGAAAATCATTTCACAGCTATACACAGAGTGATATTTTAGAACAAACATATTTTCACACTGATTTTTGTTGTTGCTGCAGTAGCTTGTTTTGAGAATACCTGCAAGTTGAAACTAACTTCAATATGTGAAGAATTGGATAGCTGTCAGTGGAATTTTATCATAGCTGTGACCAGGGAGTGGAATGAGCTTCTGGAAATATTCCATGAAATGACTGAAATGGTAGTACTGAAAGAGCCCAAAGGGCTTGTCAAATTTCAGGGCTGGTCCTGGTACAGTAGCATCATGGTAAATCTTAGTGCAGATGAAATCCTGTTGTTTTTTTAAAAGTATATTTTTTGGGTCTTTTTTGCTTTTATGTTTGATAGGATAGTGAGAGACTGACAGGAAGTGAGTGGGAGAGAGAGAGAATAGGTGGGATCGGGAAATGACCCTGGTTGGACTCGAACCTGCGGGCACTTGGACCCCGAATTTGGTACGGGTGCTGTAGCCCTTTAGCCTTGAAATCTAGACGCACCCTAGCGGCAGCAAATTACATTTGCTAGTCTAGCAACTCTCCGTTGGCTTGTGAGCTCGAAAAATTAAACTTCTATCAGAGTCGTTAGGTGGGCTTAACACAATGATTGATGGCAGAGTTGCAACGGTTTGGCTTGAATTCCCTGCTACTTGAAAACAAATAACATGGATGTTGCTGTTGGCGAACAGTGTGACACGAGTTAAGCTTTTATTAAGTTGGCAAAAGTTTGAACTAGCCAACTAGCTCCGCTGGTGGGAAACGCATGGGACTCATAGCCTGTCCTATTGCGTGAAGAGAGAATTTGAAAGACAACCGATTATCCCTCCCCTCGGACTGAGCACTGCGAACGGTGAGTGCCCAGACCCTACATTTTAATGTAGGTCTGGCTCGTCAGGCTAGTAGCCCTTTGCAGCCCCTCTGCAGATGAAATCTTGATGCAAACAACGGTCAATGAATTGAATCCTGAGTTTAATAATAGTTTGGAAATACACGGAAAGGGCAGAAACTAAATGATTTTAATGTCTGCTGATGGAACTGATGTGTTCATTAGGGTAGTTGTATATTGGAAAGGATATGAAAACAACTTGTATAAAAGTGTAACAGTATGATCATTTATTCTGGATAAAAGCTGTACTCTTTAATGAAAAATGCAATAGAATGTGTAGTATCAGACAGGGAAGTTCCTTTTATCTTGACAAAAGCCAGTAGCTTGACTCTGCTTATCTAAACAGTCTTGCAGACTTGCATGTCACTTGTGATATCACACACATTTTAATCAAACCAACTGAAATATTGTTTATTTTCAGCAATACTTTCAGAGTGTTCAGGCATGTCTAGGAAAATGTATACAGTATGTTCTCATAGAGCATTTTACATAGCACTCTTTCTCAATTCTCCTGGAGGGCATTGAAATGAAATTACTGTTGAGTCTTCATCATGTATGTGTTTCAAATGAATCAACATGAAGAGATTAGTGCTGGAATGAAAGTGATCTATGGACTCCTGTTAATGTGGGCAATAAATCCAACTGTCTGTTGGTTGGCCATGTAGCATGGATCGAAGTCAGGCAAGATCATAGACTCATCAACCACACTCATGGAAACCACGCTTGCTAGATAGTCAATTTTATTCCATTCGGGGGAAAAAAAACACTCTCTCAGGCTTGCGCAGATAGACTCTCTGACCAAAGAATGATGACAAACAATGAAGATTATAGAGGTCCTGACATGGCAAGTGGGGAAACACTGTGAGAAGACCTCCATATTGCCAGGAGGGGAAATGAATATATTCAGTCTAATGATCAGGAGCCTTCCATTGACATTTCACAAAAATCCAATATTCGTCCTCAGTGGAAGCAATCTCAGCGCGTCTCCCTTTCTCTCCTGGTGATGTGTTTTCCGAACGTGCCGCAGACCAATAAACATTTATAACCTTCACATACATTTGGCATCAAGCCTGCCCAGTCCAGCTCCCACACCACCACAGCGGCCCAGCTATAATAAGCTGCCTGGTGTGACATGGATGATTATGTGTGTTAATGTGTGTGTGTGTGTGTGTGCGTGTGTGTGTATGTGTGTATGTGTGTGTGTGTGTGTGTGTGTGTGTGTGTGTGGTGGAGGGGTGTTTTGAGTGTGTGTGATTGTGTGTATGGGGGAAGTGGAGGTTTATTGTTTATTGTTAAAAGGATCCCCATTAGCTGTCACCAAAGTGGGACGAGCTAGTCTTCCTGGGGTCCACAGGTCCTGGGGTATGTAGGTAGAGTTCCATTGGAGATCTCCCACAAACATGCAAATCAACAGTGCCATATACACAACGCAGGGGCGCAGCTACCCATTTTTTGAGGGGTATGCAACAACAAATTGGCGCCCCCCCCCCCCCCCAAAAAAAAACAAAAAAAAAGTAAAGTAAAACAAAAGGCCAATAATGTATTACACATTATTATTTTTTAAGAAATTCTGCCGATTTGAACTTGAAGTATTGTTAAATGTCGCAGTCACTTTAAGAGAGTCTAAATGGTTCTCATAACGTCCTTTTGCCAGCTGTTGCTCACAAAGGATAAAGCTGATCCAACTCTAGCCTTTGTTTGCGCCACATTGACAGCACAAATATTAAGTTATTACAAGGAGTCTTCATTGTTAGGAAATGGAGACATGTAATGAGTTGTTGTGTGACATTTCTGTTTGCAGTTTGCCATTAAAAGTGCAGTATGAGAATAGTAGCCACCTAGCTATCTGAATGGAATAGGCTATGTTTCCATCGGCATATTATATGCTTAGCAAACGCTAGTTAGTCTGTTAACATGAATATTTGCAAGCCTCCAAGCACAGACGTCACACTTTAAATCCTTCCTGTTGCTTTTTACCATCCACTTATTTAACGACTGTCACCTTGACATGCCATCTCATTTTCCCTTTGTTTTTCTATTTTTAGCCCCCCGACAGCTTTTTCGCTGTATCCATCTTTTTCCATAGACGAAAACTCACTACTCGTAGGCCTACCTGCTCACTCAGCGCTCACGGCGCCCCCACTCCCTCTTCTATGTCAAAATTCTATGATGGAATCTTACGAGATAGGGCGCCTACTCTAGCATGTTAGTCCTCTAAAATGTTATTTAACATTGAGGAAATGCAGAAATGATTTAGAAACGTACAACAGTAGCTACATATAGAAAATACCAAATATATTATTTATTTTTTTTTACCATCGTTTTGGCGCCCCCGTGGTGCTGCGCCCCTATGCGCCGCATATAGTGCATACCCACTTTTTGCGCCACTGACACAAGGTTACGGTTCAAGTGCACGGCACTGACGACAGATGCAGGACTTCAGGGACCTCAGCCTCCATACAAGGCAATATCATTCAAAACCACAGGGGGATCTGGGAAAATGAGTCTTAGTGCACATGCCTGCACCACGCGGGGTGAGGGTGAGGTAGTGTCAAATGAATATGGTAACGAGCTATTAACTATGTCTGCATGACCTTTTAGTGCCAGAGTTTACTTGGTCAAGTTTAGTTTCTGGATGTCTGTGGATGAAATCCATTTAAAAATGGAATTTGGATTTTTTTTATATATATATTTCTATTACAGTATTTTTTATATTTCCTACTGACCTTTCTGTTATTATTCTTTATGTTAAGTGAGTGTTGTATTTTGAGAGCAAAGATTAACCTGAGTCAAATTCCTTGTTTGTTTACACAAACCTGGCCAATAAAGCTGATTCTGATTTATATGTTTTAAAAAGAATGAAATCATTTTCCTGAAATGGGAAAAGGTTCACATACTGTAAGATACATGTATATATGACATATATACAGTATTTTATACATATAGAATAAGAAAGTTTTTATGCATTGAAATACAATGTACGCAATCTATCTGACTTTCATCATACATTTATCGTCAGGTGTAAGTGCAGAGTATTGTAATGCCGTGGTGACTGAATGTTGAGTGAGAATGTAAATGATATCCGGCTGCCTGGATATCTATCTCTCTCTCTCTGTCTCTATCTCTTTGTGTGTGTGTGTGTGTGTGTGTGTGTGTGTGTGTGTGTGTGTGTGTGTGTGTGTGTGTGTGAGAATGTGTGGGATTTAAAGCATCGCCAGTTTAGCAGCATTGGCTTCACTGCCAATGTCCTGGGCAGGATATTGGTCGCTGCTCTCCTGGGCCCAGCAGTGGCCAGAGCCCTCTATCAATTCCAAGTGCACGGAGCAGCTCTGTATCATATCTTAGGGTGCATCAGCAGTCAGGTCCAGGGATCACCATTGATCTCCTTTAATGAGGTACACAGATACAGTTTCCCTTTTTTGTGCAAGATAAGCTCTCAAAAGCCCAAGAGACAGCAATTAGGCCATGCAAGTGTAGGCATCCCATTCAGTCTGCATATACACTGTATCACTGCGGTTGTCTTTGTTTGATATTATGCATGGCAATAAAGGCCAGGTTTACTGAAGGGAATAAAGCCAAACTTGTTTGTGCATATAGTTTTTCCAATAGCATGATCTGTGCTTCGATATGTTATAAATCATTTATGCGTTATCAGCAATATTTTTGATATTTTTGGCTGGCCGGTGCCCCATACATGTTTCAATGAATGCTTTTCAGCATCTGCACTTTTTAAATATAACATCTTATAAGCGAATGAGTATTCACTACCATCATCAGTGGGGGAAGAAGAGGACTTGTCATCGCTTGTGTTCTCAGGATATATTTATTATTCTGAAAGGCACAAAAAATGTCAAATTAATGAAAAGGTTATTCATTACCTTTTTCTCATACATGTATATGGCTTTTCATAAAAACACAAATGTTGATCAGGCCACAGGAGTGCAAGATGGAAGCCGCTGTGCAAATTGTTCTGAGACTAGGGGATTTCAGTTGCGTATCTCAACTAATACGCACTCCCATAGACAATTAAATAAATAGACAAAAAGAACACATTAAATAGCTGGAACGAGCTGTTCAAACACCTGTTTTCCTTGGTTAGCCAACAGATAGAAATTATAGGAGCTCTCTATATAGTCTAAATTAGCATGTGGCATAACATATACATATAACGTCTGCTAAATACAATAACCATAGCCATCTCTATTTAAAAGTGTAGCTCATAACTGCAAATAGTTTAAGGATAATTTAAAATGTTTAGCATCTTATTATGCAAACCCTCACCCCACAAAAACACCTGTGTTCCTTTATGACCACAGAGCATTATATCCATGCCTGCAACCACATTAAAATGGCCGCAAACCGGCCAAGAGAAAATCTGTTGCCCTCCCAATTTTGCACAGTGGGAGTTTAATTAGTTGTGCTGAATGTGTTCAATTAAGGCAGCGAATAAACAAAGAAACAACAGTAAAAAAACACATACACACACACACACACACACACACAAAATAAATAAATATAAACAAGGATGGAACATGAAACGAGTTTAGCTTAAGCTGCTACACCAAATTACCTTGTTGACCTTAGTAGAAATTAACATGGGCAACTTTCACCCTTCTCCTTCTTAATTAAACTATAGCAAATCCCTGGGTGAGATCTTGGCCCATGTGGCCGAAATGGCAATCACCCATGGAAGAAATTGCCAATTTGCAATGGTGCCAGTGTTTAAATACTCAGTGTTCCCACATTTATTTTTTCATGTCTGGAATGTAGCCTGGCATTCAAATCAGCACCGGCAAGTTCCTCCAATCTCTAATTGTGATGTTTCCCTCGCCAGCTCACACACAAACCAATTCACTGCCCTGACCACACACACATACACACACACACGCACACATGCATACACAAGCACACACAACACAGGTTGTGAAATTAGAGAGGCGTATAAGCTTACATTTCATATCAAAGTATTTTACGAAGACTGTATCAAACTTTATAAATTAATTTGCCCTCCAGGTTAGGAATTAAGCTACTTTGCTGAGAGTGTGTGTACATGTCATGTGAGAGAACCCAGGTTTGTTTTTTGGACGTGCTTGTTTTTGCACACAATTAGTCTACCTGAACCAAAATATTTATTTCACTGCTATGCTGCCAAAATGAAAAAAGCAACAACTCCACAGAGAAAGGATTACTATGAAATATCTATTTATAGATATTAGATGAATATACATTCACAATGAGAGATCTTCCATTTATGGGGTTCCAATAGATTAGCATGTGTTCTTCCTTAACTGAACAAGTTATAATTACACACAGTTTTAGCCTGGAGAAACTCGGCTCCATGAATGGAATATTACTCTCAAGGATTTAGTAGTTTGGATGTCATGTGATCAATTATAACATTTCATTACTGAAAATATGGATGCAACATCATCATTGCTTGACTCCTAACTTAATCAAAGAGGCCTACCCTTGCCACCTGCATATAAAGATGCAAGTTCTGTGATGAATGATGTGATTTATCCATATCGTCATGTGTCGAGTTCAACAATACTGATTACAAAAGCAACCTTTCAAAGTCAAATGTCATATACTCCCAAACTTGACAAAATGTCTTTTGAAATGAAAAAGTATAGCCTGGCTGATACCAGACAATTTCTCAAATCTCAGAAGTTGAGGTTGACAGTGGGTCTGTGGACCCTTTATTCACTTCTGATTTCCAAGAGGGCGTAACCAGCAGTGACATTAAACTCAAATCAAACTCTTACCAAAAATATTTGGAATTACAGCTAAAAATTTATTTCTTAAATGACGGAAAGAGGAAAGATTCATTTCATCTCGCTTCTTTTCCATGCTTGAATTAAAATTGAGAAAATATGGAATATGCTCGGGACTCTCCACCCCCCTCCAACATATCAAAGACACCAAAAGATGCCAACCTCCATGTTCTTCATCAAAAGCCCTGCAGATATGTGCATAAATATCTATTTTTTCCCCTCTGCATCGTCTTTGATTCACTCTGTTCCCTGTCAGGAGTATCCTCACGAAAAGGTGAACGTGTCCCACTGACAACACCATCTGTACTGTGCAGACAAAATACACCAGCATCTCTAAAAAGCCATTTGCACAGGCATAGCCCTTTAGCTAAGAGCTAATCCCTTATACACTTCAAGACCAAATATTGCATTGCCCGAGTTAGCAAGGCATCAGTAGAGTGGAGTCAGTATGGTGCCTGCATGCTGTAATTTATTGGTATTTGTGTAGCATTTACATTGCCTTCCAGTGCACATGTGCAGTAGGCTGTGTCTCTGTCACTGATTATAGCTCCAAGAGCTCTGATGCAATGTTAAGCAATTTATTTCTGATTACTTTCAGAGTTGCATTTCAGGTCACCTTCACCTCTGAAAACTCCCAGCAGAGCAAAAGACAAAAAAAAGGGGTCATCGTTGTGCATGAGCATGATAATGAAATGCATTTGGAATCCAGTTAATATTTTAATTGCATTCCGTTTTAATTAACAGCATAAACATTATTTCAATTTATAGGATAATCCCGACACAATAATTGAGCACATACCATTATACGTGGCATCTGAATGCTCTGAAAAGTCCATATGCAACTGAACCCACAACTTAAAGGCGGCTTAGACAGCTCATAAGAGAAATGTTTTTTTGGTGAAGAGAAGGTGCCAGAAGAGGCCAGGAGTGTCACACTCCAATAAGCACCTGATGAGATGCTGGACTCTATGGAGAGAGGCTGGATGGAGCACTGTAGCAACATTTTAAGGAGATATTAATCTGGTCTCCTTTCAGCTCCTGCCCCATTTGGAATGATTGGCTTAATGGTGCATGTAAGTGATTGCAAATAGCTTTGCAAATGTATGCATGGTCAGAATACCAGAAACATTGTAGAAATGGACTGAAATGATTAATCTATCAATTAGCGCAAAAAAAAGTTCACTTAAATGGGTGGGAAAGCTGTGATAATTGAATGCATGTGTGGTAAGTGTGCATGGCAGAGGAAGAAGAGAGACTGAGTGATTAGAGCATCGTTAGCATTTTAATGTGTCCCCAGGCCTCTGTAGATGCTCTCAACTTCTGACTAACCTACTGGAAGCTCTGGAAGTGTACGGGCCAGAAGAAGTCACACTCAAGTAAGCACCGCAGTGCGGTTTCTGAGTGAATCAATCAAACAAATGGGTATCGTTGCAATAGATGTGGAAAAAGTGTTGAAAATGCTCATAGACTGTGGAGGAACTACATGGACAGAATGCTCATGATCTTTGGTTGAGGTCATTAACATCAGCAAGTATGATAGAACACATCTTTCCGGATGATGATATTTTCTTTTTTGGTTGTTGTTTAAAGACTGACTTGCATTGATAGACAAACACACACAATATGTCATAATCATGAAGTAAGACACTAATCTTTTGCCAATATGAAATGGTTATTTATGCCATCTATCTGAGAAAAGTACAATGAAAAAGCAGATGTTTTATAGTCTTTGTTCAATAGGCATGGCTGATTTTGAATTTGTACTTACCCAATACCTATAGTGATTGTGGCGTGAATGCAAGTTTATGCAATACAGTATGTGGAGTATAATATGTGATCTCAGGGTGGGTATTAGTAGTAAAGCAATACAATGTAGTTCTTTCTCCTTAAAATACTGGCTTCAAACTCATTTTGATGTCACGCTGACTTACAATAAGGATAGTGGAGTCTCTGACGTTGCTGATGCCAGAACACCTGGCATTGCACTATGCAACATTGTTGTCACGGGTAGGAGCGTGACCCTTTTCAGTGGTTTGAGAGGAATTGGGTACAAGTTAGTGATAAATGGGCACCCAGTACGTTGAACATTGATGAAAAGATAATTATGTGCTTTAGTGCATGTAATTATCAATAGAGCAGGAAGAATAACTATCTGTTCCCTGCCACTAAACTTTAGAAATAATCACATTGAGTGTTTGCGTGATCATGAGGGGAAACTAGAGGAAGACGCAGGGATAATGATATCCTGAGCATGGTGCACACATAGAGAGGACATCAGTGCACTTGGAAAGCACACTCAGATTTAAATCTACTTCCAATTTGTGGATCCATTAGGAAACATCTGTGGAGGAGCACAAACCAGCCTCTGAGAATAGCTTTGGGGGAAACCAGGAGGGATGGGCGAGAGGCGAATCTTTCAAGGCTGTTAGAAAGCCTTCAAGTAGTTATGTGAAGGCATTGAGGAAGTCATCCATCTTAGAGAAAAACCAAAACACACTGTGAGTATTTTAAATGTTTGTATTTATTAAAAAAACAACAACAAAACTGCATTTCATGACTGCTATAGGGGATGAAAACTCATCCCAGAAGAATCTGCACACTTGCTCTTTGACGCTGTATGAATACAGCCCACTTTGGATTCAGCGTGCTGGTTATTTGCATAAACCTGTTTGTCTATTCATTATTCATTATTCATAATTCACACACCAACTGTGTGGTTTCAATCCACCGTTGAAATGTAATAGGCTTCAATGGCTTTTCACCCCTTTCCCTCCCTGACAGAAACATGGTGATATCTCATTTGTCCTCCGAAGCTCCGCACAATCCAAACACATAATTAACACAACGTTCAGGATTAATTTGATAGTCTTGGCTTTTCATGCATGGGTGACACTGGGTAAAGTATTAATTGCTGGCTGACGTCCTCTGAGTCAATAACAGTGTCCTTCTCCCCAAAAACTGACTGACTCTGTTTATAGCTGTTTCCAACTCAGTGTCACATATGTGTATGCTCAGCCTTATGTTTTCCAATGGGATTTATCTGTCACTTGCCCAAATGGCCCTGCCATTTTTTATGAGACGAGATAAACGCTTGACATTTAAACATGTTCTGTGGTCTGATGCCTCAGCCAATCAATTGATGAGGATTTATCTGTAGCCCACGTGATCTAAACAGGTTTGAATAACGTAACTAATGCTGCGCACCTTCAAAATATGCGAAGCCTTCATAAGGCAGTGACATTTTGGTAATTTCATCACATTTGTTCCAAAAAGAGTATGACATTTGCATGTTTTTACAAATGGTTCACTAGTGTGGCAAACTTTCACCGCAACATCCTTGTCAATGAAAACAGATTGGACTAAATCCCACTGTCTTCTTCTCTCTCTCTTTCACACACACATACACACGTACACGCACATGCACATGCACACCCATACAGACACACATGCACACAATAACACATACACACTCACACACATATGCACACATACACACACACACACACACACATGCACACATAAACATACATACACACACACACACACACACGCACACAGTCACATATACAGTACACACGCACACATGCACACAGTCACACACACACACACACACACACACACACACACACACACACACACACAGACCATTGGCCTCGGGGACTCCAGTGTTCAGCGCTTCATTCTTCAAACACTGAGACCACACACTGTCTGTCCACTGGCATGTTGCACCAGCAGCACATCCATAAGCTTCCTACTGACTCTGTAAATTATTCATCAAAAGGAGTCAGCACTGGGGGGCTTTGGCTGCCGTCAACTGCTCCGGCCCGACATAGGCTACATCGCAGAGTCAGACGGGTCAGTTTGGGATATCAACATCATTGAGCTTTCCACAAACTGGCCCAGGAAAGTTGAACACAGCTTCCCTACAGTGGAAGGCAAGCACTGCTTGTAAATAGACTGGTATTGTTACAGTTTTTTTCAACTGCTTACACACTAAATCTTTGCTTGTCACACAATTTTCTAAACATGTCCTCCAAACATCATAACCCGACACCAAATCTGCAAAACCATAGACTAATTCTCAGTGTTTGACTCAGTTTTCAATTGACTAAAACACATTTTGCAAAACACCACACACAATTTTCTACCTAACACACAAAAATCTAACAGGAAGTAACTTGATTTCGTTCTTCAAACACAACCCATCAAAATGGCACACTAAATCACCAGTGCTTCACTCTTTCTCTTCACATGTGCAAACACTCTTTACTTTACTGAACACCATCCAATCATTGCCTTAGTATAGGTCTATGAATAGATATACTCTCTATATAGGTATAGACCCTTTCAATCTGCTCCTAGAGGATTTCCGGTTGAAATATTCAGAACCAATGCAGATACTTTGAAAATTACAGTAATCGGACTTTAGCTTACAGTAATGTTCTACAAAAAGTTGACTTTATGTAAAATTTGTCTTTTTACTTTATTTTTGTTTGTCCCTATGTTACAGTACCATTAGCTCGATAAATTTTTCTGTGCCTCCAGAAATGCCTTAGGAACGCTTACTGTAGAATTGTTTGTTTCTGCAGTTGAAAGGGTCTATAGGCCTATGAATACATACTGTACACGACACCCCCCCCCCCCACACACACACACACACACAAACACACACACACACACTTGTCTTTGGAAAAAACAAAATCAGTGTTTTCAAAACTCCATGTACATCTGGTGGTCACTGTATTCTTCTTTGCTTTTTTTCTTGCTGTAAAATACTGTATTCGCAACAGCAAATTATTTGGAAAAAATCACTATTTTTGGTTTCAATATTGCTTGCATTTTTACTGTGTATTTCAACTTCTCTTTGTTGATACCGTAACTTTCACTCTTGTATGGAAATACATATAGAAAGCCTAAGACAGAAGAGCTTTAGGTTTTGAGCAACAGTGTGTACATGATGTATCCAAAATGTCATATTATGACAAAAGTGTTTGTAATGTGAGGCGAATGTTTGCTTTAAACATGTGTATTTGACATTTTGAATGTTGTGTGTCATTTTGCTGGAGATTTGGGGCATTTTGCATTTTGTGTGAGCAGTTGTGGGTTTTGTGTGTGGAGTTTTGAAAAATAGACACAGAGTTTTGAAAAGGTGTGTAAACAATTGTAAAAAACTGTAGCTTACAGTAATGTTCTACAAAAAGTTGACTTTACAGTATGTAAAATTTGTCTTTTTACTCTATTTCTGTTTGTCCCCATGTTACAGTACCATTAGCTCAATACATTTTTCTGTGCCTCCAGAAATCCCTTAGGAACGCTTACTGTAGAATTGTTTGTTTCTGCAGTTGAAAGGGTCTATAGGCCTATGAATACATACTGTACACGACCCCCCCCCAACACACACACACTCACACACACACACTTGTCTTTAGAAAAAAACAAAATCAGTGTTTTCAAAACTCCATGTACATCTGGTGGTCACTGTATTCTTCTTTGCTTTTTTTCTTGTTTGCTGTAAAATACTGTATTCACAACAACAAATTATTTGGGAAAAATCACTATTTTTGGTTTCAATATTGCTTGCATTTTTACTGTGTATTTCAACTTCTCTTTGTTGATACCGTAACTTTCACTCTTGTATGGAAATACATATAGAAAGCCTAAGACAGAAGAGCTTTAGGTTTTGAGCAACAGTGTGTACATGATGTATCCAAAATGTCATATTATGACAAAAGTGTTTGTAATGTGAGGCGAATGTTTGCTTTAAACATGTGTTTTTGACATTTTGAATGTTGTGTGTCATTTTGCTGGAGATTTGGGGCATTTTGCATTTTGTGTGAGCAGTTGTGGGTTTTGTGTGTGGAGTTTTGAAAAATAGACACAGAGTTTTGAAAACGTGTGTAAACAATTGTAAAAAACTGGACTTCAAAGAGAGCTAAAACCATTTTGGTTTACAGTAGGTAGCAAGCTGTAGGTTCTTATAACTGCTTAATATATTGTAACTACATGTATCGCATTGGTATTCTGTAATAACAAAGCAGGATATAATGTTTTATATACTGTTACAATACTATGTCCGATTGTCCGTCTAAACATACTATATAACTATACATATAGCGCATTTAACATATTCTAGACAGTTTACATACACTGTCTCATTGTAATAGCAGCAGTACATCTGTATGTGACACAATACTTACCACCAAAAAATTGCCAATCAAAATTGGTCTTAATCCCCACATGGGCTTTTGAGAGAGATCACAAGAAGTTTAAAAGCGACCTAACAATTGAAAGACAGACAATGTTAGCGTCTGAAAATGAAGGTGTCATTGCCCTAAACAATTTGTTCACTGGGGCTGTCATGAGCTCAGCCCTCCGGCAGAACAGAAAGGTTAACAGAGTCTTTGTAACACACTCTGACTGGGGACCTAGTTTCTAAAGAGGAGCTGAGAGGTAGCTGTGCTTCCACTCTAAACAAAGACATAACAGGATATCTTTTCCCCTGGTGAGATTTTAAGAAGTTTGTAAAGAAAGTAATTGAGTGGATCAATTAGAATATTTCCCCCCTATAACTGTATACTTTGTGTAGTAGTCTTTCCTGAATGGACAGATTAAAGCACACAACAGCTCTGGGAAGGAAGACCTAAAAAGGTGGTCTGGAAAAAAGCTTGTCAGACAGACATGTAAAAACACTCATATCAGTGAGTGCAGTGAACTGAATCTCAGCATCTGGGAAAGCATATGTTTTGGGTAGCTGTTTAGCCTCTTCTAGTAAGGTAATAGTAGTAATGCTGCAAATCTCCTCAATAGCATCCATCCAGCGCATCCAAAAATCTCTCACAATGCATCCAAGTCCCTGAGATGGATTTTCTCAATTGTCTCTGAAGATGAAGATACCGCTGAAATGTGAGCCACCGTAACTGTCGCTGCGAAGACAGAGCCTTTTAACGTGGAACCCATTTGCTGTCATGTCTCAGCTATTGAGGTGAGGAGTTGGGATATCACTGTAATGAAATGGTGGCTCTGCCCAGCGCTAAGGGGATTAAGCGAACGCTGTGGCAGTCCCAAATGGATGGGAGCACACTGTAGTTGGCACATGGGCACACTTCAGTGGGTATTAGAATTACACCTGTCTGTGGGGGGCCTAGAGAGAGGGAGAGCCAGTCGCTGGGAGATGCGAATAGACCCTTTCAAGAGAGTTCCATTATCAGCATCATAGTTGGCTCCACAAGGTTTCCGTTTTAACATTCCATATGTTAGAGTAGATTGGGAACCAAATAGAATGTTCAAGCATTGTTTTTGTTTTTATTGTTGAAAGGGTCTATACCCTCTGAGCTCACCGTGACCGTTAGCCTTCCTAATAACCAAAGAGGCTCCGTTCTTGTGACGCTGAAGTTGGATGTGACAAGCCGCAACAACGTTCTGTGAGACCAGACCTCCTTAAACACAAGCCTGGCTGGCAGTGAATTACCCGCATGGGCAGCCATCTTGTTTGCGTGGAGTTTACTATAGCGCCACCTCACCTCAGAGGCATCATTCAACCATCTGAGTGTACGACAGCGGCTGGGCTGATGCTGGTTCTGGGTGTGTGTTAGGAGTTTCTCGCTGATGCAGTCAGCCAAGGCCCTGGCAAAACTACTCATTACTATGGTCAATATGTCCGAAATGAGTAGACGCATTAAAAGATTAAAATAAGATAAAGTCAAGCAGTGTGACATTAAGACGCTAATCTTCTTCACAATTTGAAGAGGGAAGGAATTTTAATAGGTCAGATATCGGTTTCATAAAATATTACAAGAGGAGTTTAATCGACGGCTATAAATTGGAGGGAGAAGACAAGCATTAGACAAAAGACAATTTTGCTTGGGCCACATGGGCAACTGTACTGATGTAAGAACATGGCAGTCTCTGCTTGAAAGCTTATGCTACAGTGTGATCGTACATATGACGGATATACTTATTTTGTTTCACTTTGTGACACACTTTATGAAACTGTCCACAGCTTTTGCCGGAAACACTGCTTTTATATTGTTCACCTTCAGTGATTTAAAGTGGGTGACAGTCTGTCAGCAGATAAAAACAAAAGCAGTGGTTAGTGTTTGTTTATGTTACACAATATTTTTTGAGTCTTTGAACACATTTAAAGCAGGCTCTCCAGAGAAAATGAGGGCTGTGGTGCCTTTGATCCTTGCCAGGCGCTCCTATGCAAAGGCGGATATGATCTTTTTGAGCTTGACAATGGCAGCCCACCCCAACCACAGGCAATATTTCATGTTTTTGAAAAAAGAGAGAAATTTACAGGGTGGTGCTGAGAGGGGAAATACTTTAGGTATTATTCTGTTGCTCAAATCCTCCCTTTGATTGCCGCAGTTGACGGAGGAATTGAATTAATTTTCAAAGAAGTTCAGATTTAAATCTTATGCCCAAAGTCATGCTTCTTGGAGCGTTTAGTGGTGTAACCAGGAGTTTTGAATTTATTATGATTAAAACCTGTATTTTACAGTGCATAAGGGGACATTTTTATTCAGGCAAACACCTCACGTACCCCCTCTCTAATATGACCTGTAATAGATGAAGATTATTCACCTTTACTGAATTTTAGATGAAAATATATCGGCTTTGGTTTGAAGTGCTCTACACAACGTGCACCGAAGGTTAAAGTAATGAGTTTTCTGGCGAGAATAAAAAGGAAGCCTTCTGTTTGAAGGGCATCAACAATAAGTCATCGGATGACTTTGTTTACCAAGCTCACCAAGATATTTACAGTCCACAATAAATAATGTTAATCCAAGCATACCCAGACCAGCAATACTTGCCACTTTTTTTTCATTTAGTGAGGGGACCATTCCTTTTTTATTTTAATAAATATTCTGTGAATGAAGTAGCTGATGCGTAAAAGGCAGACATCATGTTGGCAAGTCCCATGGTTCACTGTGGTCAGGAGATTTCTTGGCACGAGATTAATACCACAGCAGAGTCTGTGAGGTCATCAGCAATATGCTCTGGGAGGCTGGTCCACACACACACACACACACACACACACACACACAGTGTGCATGGGGCCTCCCTCCGGGGAGTGTGTTGTTGTGGTGGGAAGGGGACGAGGCCATGTGCTGGTACTTGCTGTGCCCAGGCAGGAGGACGGCTACAATACCACAGGAGGACAGGGCCTGGGGGAAGCACTGCTAGGTGGTCTATCACTGCTTCAGTGGTCTTGGTATTTTGTAAAGAAAAAAAAAACAAGAGCAAACAAACACACAGGCCAGCAATAAATGCAAAAGAAAAAAACCTGAAAAAAGGACGGACAATAAGCACCATGTAGAACACAATGCCGAGCTGAGACACTTGTAATGAACAAGCTTTTTTCCCCCTCCGAACGCTGTCACATCCATATGTATGTTCCCTTGCGCACGCACATTAGCGTACATGCTCACTGGCATCTCCCATCTTATTGGAAATCCTGCCACCAAACCTTATGGATGGATTAACATTTACATTGCTGTGAGGGGAACTCATTATCCGGAGTGCTCTCACTCATTAGGCAAGAGAGGGCTGCTATTTTACTTGATTTCTGTCCCCTTTTGTTTGCTGAAGTCTGGAAAAAGTTTTAATACTGCCTGCAGATGCAAAATTGTAACACGCTGGGATTACGCTGCCCCCAAGCCGTCCTTTTTCAATTTGTATGAGTTTGACTCTTTTGATGACAATTCAGGTGAAAAGATGTTTAGGTTTTTTTTTTTCATGTAAGGTAATGAGATTTTTAATTAGTGAAGTCTTTCAAGGGACATCAGGGCGTGTCGTGGGAGGTTTGCAATACATTTTTATAAGGGTATGCATTTAAAGAGGCTTCTTTTCATTATTTAAGTTGGGTGGATATGTAAACTGTGCTGTTTTGAAGTTAGACTGATGCACTTCCACTGAACTGTAAATACACTCCAAATTACTGCTCTTGCAGGCTTCGTGCTCAGGTGATATTCAGAATTACTAAAGAGAGATGCAAATCAGTGATACTCGATGAAGGGTTCGGAGAACTTTTTTTTTTTCAGGTTGCCTTCCCAGATTACCCAAAGTTTTGGAATGAATCGGAATGTAGATGAGTTATTATTGGCTCTGGTTATTAGAGCATTCATGTAGCGCCAAGGTGCCTCAGAGCGCTTGCTGCACAGGAATAGATCAGACGTGGCTTCTTAAATATCACAAAATGTCACTCATATGTTCTCAGTGGTGGTAGAAATAGAAGTGGCTGTCTTTTCTAGTAAAAGCAAGGTTACCACGTGAGTGAGGCCTATCAGACAGAATGTTTATATCAAAAAAAGCATACAGTCTATTTTACACAGTTCTCCGTGGCATGAGTAGCCATGGAAATAGAGTTCAAATGACAGTAAAAAGCCCTTTGGGCTATACCATTAGAGCGACGATATGGCTATTAAAGTCATTTTGGTGATGGAAAGTGGGTGGGTGGCTGAAAGGTAGACCTTTTCAAAAAATGGGGGGGTGGGAGTACCCTGGTCTCTTGCATCTGACAACCTGTTTTTTCACCAGGTAATTCACAGCACACACTAATCACAGTGACTCTCTGTGATGTCCATAATGCCGGGAGACGGTAATACAATAATAGCAGGCCTAATAAAGTTCTGCGGCTCTTATTATTGGCAGGCCGAATTTTAATTCTGCCATTATTCGTCGCCATCTCAGTGTGAGGGGTTAGTGAGAGGATATGCCAGGGAAGGGTGGAGGTGAGGGTGAGCAAAAGTTTGATGAAGTCCATTTCAGCGTTTTCTGTCCATGCCTTTGGGCGTACAGATCCCCAAATTGAATTCACACGGTGTACCCTGTTCCGCTTTTAAGCCTGCACTCCTTGCCTTCCCTCATCTTGATTGATAATCGGGTTTCTCCTGAGTGGTCGTTCTGGCCTGTTAGCATTTACTGAAAAGGAAGTAATTAACACATTGCAGGAAGGTAGCCCATGTGAAAAGGTGAAAAATGCGCTCAAAATAATAATAAAAGGACTTGGAATGAGGCTGGCTTGTGGAGAATAGAGGCCAACTTCCCCTTCTCCACATCAAATCTATGCAGCCTTGGCAGTTATTCACTGCTTATGGAGTGATGGATAGAATGTCCCATCGATCGTCCAGGGGAGGCGATGAGCTGGGTGTCGACGAGGGGAGCAATCCAATGATTGCTTTCTGCTCACTCTGAAAGTCTCCGGAGAAACACCTGCACTCCCCCGAAATCTCCAGAAAAAACAACAACAAAAAAACAACAAACCCCTCTTGCTGCCTGCGTTGTTTGTTTTAGATCTGTGCTGCATTGGCCACACGCATATCCGGTCACAATGGAAACCTCTCCATCTCTGTGCAAGGGGATACGGAGGAGCCATAATGAATCACGGTTGGAAAAAAAAAAAAACAACTTGGCAGAGGCTTTAATTTGTTTTCTGCCAAACAAAGACGTCCTCTTCATACAAGGGCAGGGAGGGAGGTTGCTGTACCTGTCTGAACGGCTGAACAACAATGCATGCAACACTTGAGCTATTATCCTCTGGGAGAAATCCTTTCAGTTTAGAGAGCTGCTAATCCACACCCCCAAGTCTGCGAGACAACTCGTAATTACATCCTGGTCTCCATTATTTAGTATACACGACAAAAACCTTGATGGATTTAAACCACTCAATGGGTTGAAATAGTCCTTGTAGGGGGCTTCTTGAAAATGGGCCACACACAAATAGTTTTTTTTTTAATTCACAACACAACAACATTTAAATCAGAACTCTCTCTCTCTCTCTCTCTCTCCCTCGGTTAGCCATGTTCTTATTATTTGTGGAAGAATGACAAATTAACTTCACAAATTACACGCATGTTGCTGCTGTCAACTTTGGCCACCATGCCCTTCCTGCCGACACACAAATCCTCCAGTTTCCCTTGCCGCGATTAGAAGCCACCAAGATCCTCCTGTCAAAGTGAATATGCCTTCCCTCCTCTCTTCCCCACTCCGTGCCGGGTAAACGCAGTAAATAATTGAGCAGTGACAACGTCGCTTTTGCTCTATGATGTCTTGATTTCTGCGCCAGCGGAAGCAGCGGCGTTCTTACCATAATGAGTTGCCAAGGGTCCTTTTGTTGGGTCCTTCGCCACCTTGTCGGGATCCCGCAAGGGCACTTTCATCTGCTGTCGGCCCTTAGTGCTGATTTTGGATTCCGCCGGTGTAAGTAGTCAGTAAGTAGTTAGGTCACAGTAGGATACTGTGCCTCTGAAGCATTAAATAAAAGGCACTCCAGGAAACCTGAAATAAATAAATAAGTACATATGCATGATGTGGAGCTAGCACTGTGCTGCAGTATACCTTAAAATAAAGTGCTATGCTTGACAGTAAGACATAAGAATGACATGAAACTGTCATGAACACATGACACTCTCATGAAACATGAATCCTAACCCTAACCCTAACCCTGACCCTAATCCTAACCCTAACCCTAACCTCTAACCCTAATCCTAATCCTAATCCTAACCCTAACCCTAACTCTATCCCTAATCCTAACCTTAAACCTAACCCTAATCCTAACCCTAAATTGTTATGACAAAAAACGAATGTCATTTAAAGGAGAATTCCGGTGTGATATTGACCTAAAGTGTGTTGAAACATGATACCGAGTGTGAACGTATGTCTCATAGCCCATCTCGGCTTGTCCCCTGCACTCCAAAATCTGGTGCTAGTTAGCCGATGCTACCAACAGCTTTTTCAATGGTGGTGCTTCGGCATCGGGCTAGCCATGCAAATAAATCACTGTTTTACACCATTTACGAGGCTCAATGTATCTCCACACTTCATTGGTAGAGTTCCGAGGGCCCTGACATTTAAAACGAGACATTGAGAACTTTGAAAAAGCACTGGTAGTTTACTTACAAGACGATTTGTGCAGACAGTATCTTCACGAAGTTTAGCGTTTGCAGCCATCTTGAATTTAGTCACGATAAGTCGAGCGACGAGTAAGAATGAACAGGTATGATAAGGGATCAGATTCCAAAAATAATTCAGTGGAAATGCATGGATTCCAGTTGCTGCTACTGGAAGAAACTGGAATCCATGCATTTCCACTGAATTATTTTTGGAGATTTTGGAGTGCAGGGGACAAGCCGAGATGGGCTATGAGACATACGTTCACACTCGGTATCATGTTTCAACACACTTTAGGTCAATATCACACCGGAATTCTCCTTTAATAACAGAAGCGTTATGTCATAAATGTTTATGACTTGTTTATGACATGTTCATGACAGTGTCATGCCACTCTTATGTCAATACTGTCAAGTAAAGTGTAACTGAAAGGACAAGGTGTCAGGATTTGGACAGGTATATTGGTTTTAATAATGGGCAGTGTCCTTTAAGGAGACCAATCTGCTTATGGTATTTTGCACTGCAGTGGGCCAAATGCATTTGAAGGTGTGAATTCATGAATTACACAATCTTCATTTAATATAAAAGTTGCATAAAATGGCAAGGAGCTGGATTTGAGGTGTTTATGGGATGCAACACTTCTTAATAGACCACAATATGTCCTCTACATGATTAGCCTATCAACTACGCACTTAACAAAAGTGTTAATCAAAACTTGTATGGAATTCATCAATGAGATTTATTCTGTGCACTGCTGAATAGACAATTGCATCTTATAAGGTTGATTTAATTGAATTTCTGTTATCGTGCTTTCTATTCCGCCTCTCACAGAAAATAGATAGGCTAAGGGCTACATAGAAAAGGAATCGTCTCATTTTTGTTGACAAAAGAGCAATGAAAATTGGAATTGAAAATGCCCAGGCACACCTGAAATGTGACTTTGTGATTGAAAGCATCTGGGTCCTTTCTTTATCCATCTTCCTGAACTCATGCAATTCTTCCTCCCTCCCTCTCTCTCTCTCTCTCTCTCTCTCTCTCTCTCACTCTTTCACTCTGTAGCACAAATGCCAATAAATGTTTATCCAGCACAATCTTTCAAGTGAGGCCCTTCTGAAATGACGCCCACAGATATAATTTATTACACTGTTCAAAGGCCCAGATGAGACTTGAGCATAAAACTGAGATACAGTTTCCAGTCGGATCTTTTTTTTCTTGGGGAATGATTTCAAACTCCATTACTGACGCCGCCCAAGCCGGAAATGCTTTGATCGTCTACAAGTCTCTGTCATTTATGCTTTCATGCTACGAGCGCGCATGAACACGCTGTGATGAACGGACATCCTGAAACGGGCGATAACTCCCCGCCAATTATATCCATGTCCAAACTCAAAATCGCTGTCAATGAATAAAGTGGCATGGTTGTGTTCCCAGCAAGGAAGCAGTGTCAATACTGCTATAACAACAATGGCTGTATGATGCTTTGACATTCTCTGTGGAGACCCGGAGATAACCTAGAGAACGTTGTTTTCCACATGGCCTCTGTCGCTGCTAAAAGTGAACGTGCTGAAACTCTGGGTTGCAGGTAGCAACTGAGCTTCTCTTCAACAACACCAGCTGGTGCTTTAAACCAGCCACAAACACAAAATGCTAATGGGGCTTCAGAATATTACTGAAAGTAGAGAGAAGGGAACTATAGCAAACAATAAAGCAGATAAACACATTTGAAATGAAACTGTGACTGACCTAAAGATAAACAACCATTTTGGTAATGCTTTATTAGTCTGCCTACAGAGATTTTACAAATGGTTTGGTGAAATTCAAGTTCAGTCTTTCTAATTGTTCGCTGAAGATTACTTTTAATGAACTGTAATCTTGACCATACATTGTAGTTCACATAATGGGTTACACGAAGGTATCTACATAAGAGTGACATGACACTGTCATTAACGTATCATAAACAAGTCATAAACGTTTATGACACAATGCTTCTGTTGCTCGCTTCTATCAAGTGTCAATCGTTTTTTGTCATGACAAGTTAGTATTAGGGTTAGTGTTAGGGTTATGACAGTGTCATGCCACTCTTATGTAGATACCTTCAAGTAAAGTGTTACCACATAATGTTAACAAATGCTCTGATTATAATTTGAGCATTGGTAGCCTTTGGACTATCCAGATAAAGTGTGATCATCTCTCCCCACGCCCCACCCTTCAGTACGCCTTTCATGCACTGTAAAATAACATTCTGCACAAAATTCAGACAAATAAAATAACAGGAAACATTGTTATTCATAGAAATATTTGAACGTTTCAAAGAATATTACCTTTTTACTTCAAGGTACTATTAGAGCGAAGCTATTTTCCGTGTAAAAATACACAGAAATCGTACTGGCAGAAAACGACTGCTCCCATTTTCCTCTCTGTGTGCTTCAGAGGCCCAAGTCCACCACTCTGCCTCCCAATGCCAGTGCCTTTGAACCAGGCAGAGAATGGATTATGGGTCTGTGGCTGAAGTGGAGCGCATGAATATTGAAGAGATCCAGACAGTGCACCCAGGTGTAACAGCTGACAGGGTACTTTGGGGCTGCATGAATATCATGCTGAAACGCCGCACAAAGCAGGTCCTTGATGTCCTTACAGCAAGGTGCTCAATGGGAAGGAGGAGAGACGCTTTAAACAGCCATCTTTGGGCAACATTACCTACTTGACAGCACAGTTATTTATCACTGAATGATGAATTCTATAAAATGTTGTGTCTTTGAGGAGAGAGCTGTCTGTATGCTCCCATGTCATATCACACCTTTCACCTACGTCTTTCACCCCTGTCAGCGGTGTTAGTGGTGCAAGATCATGTTAGCAGCAGTCATTAGCTAGCCTATCCAGCTGAGGCCTAGCATCAACACAATGTCAGTGGGCTCCTAATGAGGGAATATGAATGAGATGAGCAGGCCGGGGGGACAGGAGACGGAGCCAGGTCCGATCTGATCCGAGAGGGCAGTTGGGATCCACTGGCAGCAGCAAGACTGGCGCTGGGGCAACACTGGGGTGTCCTGGGATAGACCATGTGTTTCACTTCAGTTCAATCCAGACGTGAAAATAAAGAGCTGCTCCCTGAGAAGGTGAGTGCTTTGTAGCTCCCATTCTTTCCCCTTAGATGGGGGAAACTATTATAACTCTGATGCACTGAACAGTGGCTTTAGTTTCACCCCTAAAGAGGTTAACACACACACAGACACACACCATGGTTGTGCAAAATTCGAATTGCAATTCTGCTTCCTGTTTGATACCTCAATTGAAATGCAAGTGCACACACACACACACACACACACACACACACACTCACACACACACACACACACACACACACAGTCACACACACTCTGAAATGACTGTGCTCCTGATCTGGTGAGTATCTGTGCCAGCACTATTCCCCCACGTCATGCCACCAACATGGGCTGGGCTGGCATCTGGGACTGCAGTGTTGCAAGAAATTAGTTACAGTGGCACTCCCAATGCTCCTCTGATTAAAATGGTCTCGATGCCACTCCCTCTCTCCGTTTTGATGCCTCAATTCAAACGGAGTTCCGTTTAACTCAATTTCATCCTGAACTCCCAGAGAACCTGCTCACTGGATCCTTTTGTGGGTAATTTATCATAGCTTCCCTCCTCCTGAATCACAGCCTCGGGTCGCCAACACCTACTCACTGTTGTTCTCATCAAGAAGTAGCAAAATTGTTGACTGCTCTGCGCTCATGATGGCAGGAGATAGGATCTTTCGTTTTTTGTCTTAGAGAGCGTTGTTGCTCCCCTGATATCTGCAAAAGTGTGAAAGGAAGCATTCCGGGGGACACATTTTTTTGGAGTGCTGACTGAAGTCTTTCCTGGGATGTGAGAATTACTTTTTAGTTCCACATTACATGAGAGAGAAAAAACCGCCACCTGTAACAACATGAGGCCTTTTTTCATCTTTCTGTAGTTTACAGTGTGTGTCTATGTATCGCTATTTTGGCTGCATCCACTGTAATTATATGTAGATGAACTCATTACCACCTTGAGGAAGTGAATTTCATACCGCAAATTGTGTTTAGGTTTACTTTTTACATTTAGTATTAATGTGCCATACCTGAGTTACAACTGAAGCTATCATTTACAGAGCAGGCAGACATTTTTTTTATTTAGCAGTCACATCAGTTATTTTACATTATTCTCAGAATCAGAATCCAAATGATTTCCCTATTGCACACTACCGATGTCCTTGTGTTTTAGTGTCTAAAGCCTCCATACATTCAAATACATTTCTGCCTATGTTACAGTTTTTTACAACTGTTGACACACGTTTTCAAAACTCTGTGTCTATTTTTCAAAACTCCACACACAAAACCAAGAATTGCTCACACCAAAATGACACACAACATTCAAAATGTCATAAACACATCTTTAAATCAAACATTCACCTCACATTACAAACACTTTGTCATAATATGACATATTGGATACATTATGTACACACTGTTGCTCAAAACCAAACGCTCTTCTGTCTTTCATAGGCTTTATGTATTTCCATACAAGAGTAAAATTTACAGTATCTACAGAGAGAAGTTGAAATAAAAATGCTAGCAATATTGAAGCCAAAAATAGTGTTTTTTCCCAAATAATTTGCTGTTGTGAATACAGTATTTTACAGCCAACAAGAACAAAGCAAAGCAAAATACAATGACCACCAGATGTACATGGAGTTCTGAAAAAGCTGATTTTGCCTAAGATGGAAATGACTGACTACTATCAAATTACTGTAACTGTTGAATAAGTTATTCTCTCACTGTGACTGGCCATTTATCTCTTTGTGTGACTTCTTAATGTTCAGGTTGCCATGATTTGAGGGGAAAACTTTTAAAGCAGTATTGCATTTTTCATGATGAAGATTTGCTCCACTTCATTTTGTCTGTTCACAGTATCTGAGTTTTAGGATGATGTTAGTGCAAACATGCAACGTGTGTGTAGTCTATCACAGGAGGCATGCAATAAAACTGCACAGCACAGCGCGCCATCAAGAATCATAACCTGATCTGGTTGACAAAACACATCCATCAGCTACACACATACTAACACGATAAAACCATAGCACGTATATTTTCAAGTACATTTAAAGTTTCTCAAAAACATCTCTCATTCTTCCCTAACTGACAACACCATCGTTTGTAAAGACTTTCAGCAGATTCTCTGTACATAAAATGCATTAAAAAAATTGTGATATATCTTCTTGATGTACGTACACATTCCCTACAGGATCAATAATGTATCTATTTTGTTGTTGTTTGTGGTGGTGCTAGCATAGCTGTTACTGATGCTGAAAACAAAACATGCTGCAAAAAAGCGGTAGAGAGAGCAGTAAATGGTCAAATTTTATTTGTTAAACCAGTTTTGTTGTCATCTTTTTTGTGGCCCTGCTACTGACAAAAACCTCTAATTCTCAAACTCCTCCTTAGGCTCCATTCTTCACGCTCAATCTCTGTCATCTTTCCCATCATTAGTGCTGCTGTATTGATTGTCAATTTTAAGGTTCAGAATTTTAAATGACTTGAAAATTTGCTTGTGGCAAAAGCATCTGAATATACCAAACCCTGAATCTACTGTAGACTTAAACATGATCCCCAACAGCTGACTCTGAACCAACTCCAGCATTGATCTGGCCCAGATAAGGTGAATCTAGTTTCAGGTCAGGGCAAGATCCACTACAGTCAGCCTCTCTCTGTTTCCTACAGCTCTAGGCTGTGTTTCCTGATAGTATCATTTATCAACCACCAAGACAACTAAGAGAGAGAGAGAGAGAGACAGAGAGAGAGAGTGTGTGTTCTAACTAATAGTCTCTTTATCATTTAATGATGGTAGTTGTTCAACAATGCTTTGGGGAAAGGCCCTAGACTATTCTTCTCTCCCTCCAAGATGGCTTTATCTCCGAGCAGCTGCCGCTGAGAGACTCAGAAGCACCAAACATGCACCAGCCGGCTACATGGACACCAGGAAGGGAGACAAAAAACAAACACAGTGAATGCTTATTGAGGAGGCTGGGGAGATAATTTAGTGATTGTTTCTCTAAATGTCTTTATCCCAGAGCACTTAAAACATGGCTCCGAGTCAGGGTTATAGGGGAATTTATAAATATGTAAATACATCTCTCTGTGACTCGCAAGCCCAGGGCTACTGGCAAGAGGTAGTGGAGTCTGTTGACGAGAGCGCCCTTCCACATCTCATTTGCCAGAATATTCTAGATAAGTACAGTGCAATTTTTAAGCTTCTGTCTCGTACCATCATCCTTTCTCTTTCCTCGACTTCATTGTGATGATTTCCTCCAAGGAGCTGACTTGCGAATGCACAAAAAAATTTGGGTATTAATAGTAGGCTGAAATTTTATGTAGGTTTCCATTAGCGGGATACTCAGAGACATATTCATCATTTTACAGTTTCTTCAGAAGTTGAGACGCAAGCAACAAGCGAGTTACTTTCGTAACTTTCCCCCTTTTTCTTAAATGTGCCAAGTAATGGCTTGTTTTAATGGCCTTGATTTTTTTCCCTTTTAATTTTCCAAAAGGTGGTTTTCCATTACAGTTCTTCCCACGTTCCCCCCCTATTAGAAATCACCAAAATCCATTAAAGTGCTTTAATGGGGTGAGGAACCGTTTGTCTCTCTCAAGCAGAGAATGAATCCATTCTCGTTGTTAGGTAATGTGTAATTGATTCCATGCCACTAAAAAACTCCCTGTTGTGAATTTCAATTCTTGTCCCCAGTTCTCCTTCCGGACATAGACTGTCAGCTTGTTTAATGTTTGCCACCTCGAGATATTGTGCACAGAGAGAGAGAGAGAGAGAGAGAGGTTCTCCAGCCATTTTTTAATTGACCAAGGCCGCATGGCATTTGGTAATAAATGTTACGCGTAGCCTTCAGACATGGGCAGGTTTTATTGACAGGCCCTTCTGGAAGTGTTCAGACGCTCCGCTTCGCCATGCCGCCTGATGTCCCCGCTGACATGATCATCTCTGACATCACCCGTCTCCCTTACTGGCTGCTAATCCTTTTGGTTTACTAAATCATGCGCCAACCCCCCCCCCCCACCCCCACCTCTGCCTCTCTCTCTATCTGTCTCCCTGTTAACACCTCCTTCCTTTCTGTTCAGTGTTAAATGTCTCTCTTCCCTCATTTGTTCTTCTTTGTGCACTTTATCACTCTGTCTTCCTCTGTTTCTTTCTCTCTCGCTTCTTCTCCCTAGCTAAACCTCTCTTTTTTTTATCTCTCTCCTGCTCTCCTCCACCTCTCTCACTCTCTCTCTCTCTCTCTCTCATCCAGCCCTGCCCTCTCTCCATCTCTCTCCCCCCAGGTCACTAGAGGAATAACACTAAGCCGTGTGCAGGTGATATGTCCTCAAGTGTCTGTCCAGATCACATCATACTTTAAAGCATCAGTAATGACACTCAATAAGTTAGAAATAGACAGTATTTTTTCTTTTAACTAATATAGATCTCACATGCCCCCTCAAGACAGAAAAAAGCATCAATCTGAAAAAACAACAACAACTTATGCCTGCAAGACCATCTGACACCTTTGCCTTCAGATTCACACATTTGCTTATGCCTCCTGAGTCTAACCCTCTTCCCAGTGTGCACCCATTGATTCAACTGCAGCTGATGTAGATGTGCCTGTCTGTCAGTTGACTGACAGTAACTGACACTGAACGAGGCAGATAGAGTTGTGTTGGCTAACAATGATATTTTTATATGGCAGCAGTGTGCCTGGGAAACCAGCTGATAAAGGTAACTGATCTAAAGTATAGCTGGCATCATAGATTCATACTCAATTCATAGATCTTTTTTCCCTCTTTTTCGACAACCTAGAAAAGCATAAGGATGACAAATCACAGAAGTGGTAAAAGACTTTCTAAAGTAGAGTGTGAGAAATATCACCAACCGAGACAGAAAAGATACAGTATAGAATGCAGGAGACAAGAAGAGTAGAACAAAAGGACAAAATGAAGGATACGAGAGTGAGAGAGAGAGAGAGAGAGAGAGAGAGAGAGAGGTGGGAAGAGAAATGGTGAGGGCCTCAGAGTCACGGCAGCAGGGCGATCAGTATTCTAATGCATGTGTGCTTGATTACAGAGGCCATTAAAAACACAAAAGCGCAGCGCTGGGATGCACAAGCGCTTGTGGTAATTAGTCCGAGCAGCTAACCGTGAGAGGCAGCCTGCGAAGCGTGAGCGTCAGGAGGCGAGACTGGAAGAAGATGCCCACAGCCCTCTGTCTCTCTTCAGCAATGCCACCAGGGGGCATCGCCACTCAATTTGCACTTACCCCCCCTCCCACCACCTACGCCTACACCCCCCCCACTTACCCTAAGGTTCCACAAAACACCTAAACATCCACCAAAAAATATCCTTCTCCGTAACCGATTTATGATGATTGGAATTTATGTAATATTTTTGTGCATATTTGAATTAAAATGCTGGAGGTTAGACAGCATCATGCCTTTGTTTTCTTTATCTGTTTTTGCGGAGTGTTTCAATATCTATGATGATTTTGTAAAACTGTACCCAAAAGGCATAAGCCACTCCTGACAGAAATATAAAACCTTATGATAATACTCAGCCAACCTTTACTTGGTTGGGCACTGTAATCAACACACACACACATGGCCCATAAGGCTCTTCAGTAAATATGGACGGCAGCGAAAACAGCAGATACTCCCAGTGGCAAGGCCTTGTCTTAAGAAGCAGCGTGTTTGTATAGCAGCTCACGCCATTGATTAATTAAGCCGGGGCCCAGAATTGGCACTCTGTCAGAAGATGGAGGCAAATTAGAACTGGAGGGGGGGGTAATTAGGCCACTGTGGGGGCCGGTGCGCGTGACAAGATGACCCCTCGCTTGGGACCCGGGAGCCCTTCGGGGTCGTTACGGTTCTATCAGCCATCCATCCATGGGGTTGTCTCCTCTGGCTCGCTTCCGCCGATGTCCTCTCTGTAATGTTTTAATTGCCTGTTTAAGTGCAGTGCGTCTGCTGGGGTGGCAGGTATAGGGAGGGAGAGAGAAAGAGAGACTGTGTGTGTGTGTGTGTGTGTGTGTGTGTGTGTGTGTGAGAGAGAGAGTGTGAGTGTGCGTGGTGCGTGTGTGTGTGTGTGTGTATGTGTGTGTGTGTGTGTGTGTGTGTATGTGCGTGTGTGTGTGTGTGTGTGTGTGTGTGTGTGTTAGTGTGTGTGTGTGTGTGTGTGTGTGTGTGTGTGTGTGTGTGTGTGTGTGTATGTTGCAAGCGAGCAACGTCAAAGTTTGACCACACGTCCTCCCACTTCCTCTCCTCCCCAGTGTCTGTGATGGAGCACCACACCACGATCTCACACATCTCACACAGTCAAGGACACACTCCGGGAGATGCTGGTCATGCTGATAGGATGAGTGAGACTACACACGACACTGGGGAGCTCACACACACAACACATGCAAAAACCACATGCACACGCTCTGGCTGCCAACAACGTCCTGTGTTCTCCTGAACCCAAGGAGTATATAAGTCCCAAAAACGACCGTGGGGGGTGGGGGTCACTGGGGGGGTCATTGTTCAGGTGCAGAGGGCAATTACTAGTGTGAGTCTCCAGAGTGTCAGCTTAATGTGCAAAAGAATAAATAAATAAATATGTTTAAAAAAAAAAAAAAAAAAACTCATGCTTGCTTCAGCATGTTCATATTGATAGTTGAGCATGCATCTTTTACCCCCACATGAAAAAAGATAACTAGTTTATGATGATACGGAGGAAAGAGCATCTTTGGCTTTTTTTCTTGCTCCGTCAGCTTGCACAAGGACACTAGAGGAGGGTGGCTGGTCGCAGGTGGGCGGGGGCCGCAGTAAGTAATGATGCCATTCTCCAGCTTCCTGGGGACATCTGGGGACGCGTGAGCTTATGGCCTGTGAGTTATATTCATATTTCAGCGGAGCAGGAGCCTCAAACCCGCATTAAAATTTACACGGCTCCCTTATGCGTCTTTCATAAAACATAACCAGAGATAATAATGTGAAGAGAGAGAGATAGAGAGAGAGAGAGAGAGAGAGATAGAGAAAAGAGGAAGACAGGGAAAGAGGAAGAAGAAGAGGATGAGGAAGAGGGAAAAACGCAAATTAAGAATGCTCCAGGTGTGATCTTGATTTTCATGCCAAAAACAGTGAAGAAGTGTGTCCTCTGAAATGTCTCGCTCTCGCTTGTCTCAGGGGTAAAACCTGTCTGCCGTTGTAACTCCCCGCTTGCTGCTGTAGCTCAGCTAATTGTACGTTTGACTATCAGCCGAGCCCTTCTGCTCCACATCATTATGAGCGAATGTAAAATACATCTTCCTGTAACTCATGAAGACACAACGCTGAAGCACAGAATGGGTGAGACCTAGTTGTGTGAAAAAAAAGACAAACAAAAACAATGCAAATGGTAAAAATAACGAGCTGGCGACTGGAGACTGAGAGGGTACATTTTGAGATCAATTATGGCTCCTAACCTATGTTATCAATATTGCATTGTCTTAAGGTAGCTAGAGCCACCTTTCACACTCCAATTACCAAGCACTGAAGCAAACTTGCAAAAGAGGAATAACTTTTGAGGTATGGGCAGTAATGGCTTTCACTGAGCATACCGGGATGGAATGAATGCTCATTAAAAAGTGTGCTTGGACCTGCCACATTTGCAACAAAATGAGGTGTTTTAACCTCTGATAAAGACATAGAAAAAAATTGAGAAGAGTTTAGGCCATTACACCATGTACTTTTTCCAAGAATGGACTTTCTAAAAAAAAACAGTCTTTCTACAAACAGTATTATAGTTTCATAGCTTTCGTGAAAATAATACATTCTCCATATTCCATGCATGCATACCTTTTGAGAAGCAGTGGGGGAGTTTGCTTCGCTTGATTGTGCGGCATGATTACGGTGTCCTTGGTCTTAACAATAGCACAGGCGCAGAGCTGTTAACAAGTATTAAGCCTGAAGCCCTCCCAGCAAGCCGCCGGCATTGAGAGCCAAGCCCAACCGCCACAGAGGAGTTTCCACGCGATAAGTACAGAAGGTGTTGTGTAAGATGTGACCCAAGTAAAAGAGGCTTACTCTCACAGTAATGAGACTATCAGAAGAAGCCCTCACACATACTTTCCTCTAACCATAGACCCCCAAACACAGACACACACACACACACACACACACACACACACACACACACACACACATACACACACACAATCCCTGTCTGACTTGTTTATGATTATGGTGTTGTTGCAAATCATTTCAAAGGGCCGACCTTGAGTGTGGGTTTAAAAAAAACAAAAACAAACTGAAGCGATAAAATGGGCTTTAGCAAAACCTCCGTTTCACAGCTAAGCGGGAAGGAGTAAGGGGTGCCAGTGACTCCTGCACAAACAGTCATGTCTGATTATTTTCAGGCCATACAATGTCCTTACTTGGATGACATTGAGTGCTACTGCTTGAATACAGATTGCATATTGGCGCTGAACACTCATTCAAATACATTTGCCATGCCAGGTACTTTGCTAAAACCTTCCATTGCCTTTATTCGTTTCACCTTCAGCTATTCAGCTGTCACAGAATGAAAGAAATGCTTTTGTAGCAGAATGTCTCCACTTATTCCAGGGAAAGATTAGAGTTGTCTATGTAAATATAGAATTTGGACAGAGCAAACCTGGACTAAAGTCAATCACATCATATTCCCAGTACATTCTAATCTACAATTGGAACAATAGCTACGCCACAAGAAGATAGAGTCAATGTGCCCTTCTAAACGCACCTAACCATCTGAAGCCTGGATGAATCTCAGGTACTTCAAGGAGATAGTGTATTCTCAGTGTATTCTCAATTCTTAGTGTATTCTCTTTGTTCTGATCTGTTGCGTCTTGCTGTGCATTACTGGCCTTATCATGATGTGTGTTACCTGTCACTTGTACAAGGAGATAGTCATTGAATTGTACATTGTGTCCTTGCCTGACAGTTCTGTGCTCTGCACTGGTCGTTGTCAGCAGAGATAGCTCACTTTATTCTGCTAATTTTCTATAATCTAGGACTTAAAAGCTAATCAACAAAAATCTTTGACGTGGCAAAGTAATTAAATATGATTCCTGTAACTATATGCTTTGTCTCAGTCCCCAACACCAGCACATCAAATAAATAATGTCAATGTAAACGACTGGCTCTCTGGCCCACTTCCTCCTCTTCCATTTGAACTGCTATGTCACTGTTGGTGTCATCCCTGTGCTGGGATGAGTGCCAGTCATGGAGGTAGACTCCAGATCAATCTAGATGATGACACATACAGTAGATTATGCTATTTCAATGGCACATCTGCGTGTTTAAAGAAGGACTCAACCTTGGGGTGTGCACGGCATGTCACAGATGCAGGCATGTCACATTCATCCTTTCTGCCATGTGCCTTGTGCCTTATCCCTTCGGTCCTAGCAGTGATGATTTGTGTCCTCTGCCCATTTCTTTTTCACCATCAAGTCCAAACCCAAATTAAAACACTGACTCACTGACACAAACACTGATCAAACACAAGATTGGCAGGGATGTTCACGCTTATTTATCAAATGTGTGCACAATTAGGCTGTATTTGAGGAGGCCCCAGCAAGCATCCAATGGATCCCCTGGCTATGCTAATGCTGAAGACCTTTCTTGATGCTCCATTGTGCAATGGCCATGGTAACTATGAGACCAAGTGTGTTGGAATGATTATTATTTTACAATGGCAGTTGCACAAATATATTTAGAGGGGACCTCCCTGGTCCCTTGGCTTTGTTGGCTAGGTGTCATCCGGTTGGCGTCACCCGGGCAGTACCTTGCTTCATATTTGATATGGTGTAGGGTACTTCAAAAAAATGTCCCCTGACTTTTGTTATTGCCTCAGCTGGAGGGAGAGCAGATCTGTCTCTGTCCGATGACTGGGGCTGCTTACCGTCTCCAGAGACTGGGACTGGCGACGCTGGGAGGGAAAGGGAGAGGGAGAAAGAGAAAGAGAGTGAGAGAGAGAGAGAGAGGAAGACAGATGGAGAGAGAGAGTGAGAGAGGGAGAAAGAGAGAGGAAGACAGACGGAGAGAGAGAGAGAGAGTGAGAAAGGGAGAGAGAGAGAGAGAAAGAGAGAGAGAGTTAATACTCTGCACTTGGGCAAACAATCCTGGGAGTAGTCTGGTATTAAAGGACACCAGCAGTCGCTTTATTACAGATGAATATGGAGGAGTCTGGAGTGCATCCAGTGGCACTGTGGCTCAGATGAGAACTATCTCTCAAGGTGATTGCCAAGGTGAGCGTGACTCGGAAGTGCTTTTTAAAAATCCCAGAGGTGAGAAATATAGCCATCATAATGATGTCAAGGTTCTTCTTTAAGCGACTAGAAACAAATCAGGGTTTGTTTGTGTTTATGTTTGTGTGTGTTCCTTGTTTTGATTAGATTAGAACACACTTGCTTTAATCAGTCGGCTAAAAGTACACAAGTTATTTTTCAGAGCGCTTGTAGGCACATTTCCTTTACTCCTTTGAAATTATAACCGAATAGATTGTTTTGGCAGGCCGGCCCAGGAACTGTTCCAGCTCAACTGAGTTTAAATTTTAGTTTGTTTATCAATCTAGCACCCGTGCCGACTCCAAACCTCACAATTCACTCCTGTCATTAAAGTTGGCTGTGATCTTTCCTCTTAAGTTGTTTCGTGTTATGCTAGCCTATACTGATTACATAAAAAAAATATTTTCCCCAATGTAATATGCACCAGCGATTGCACCCAAGAAGCACTCACAAATGTAAGTACGCAAATGCACACACACACAGACACACACACACAGACACACACACACACACACACACACACACCAAATGGAACCTTGAAATGGTGCTTTGAGGAATGAATAAAGTAGAGCAAGCAGGTTTTGTTTTATGTACGGTTATAAAAAGAACATCTGTTCTCCGTCTGACTACCTTCCAAGACTTTAACTCACAGAATGCATTCAAGCTCTCACTCGGCACGGAGGCAGTAGCACTCTGACAATGCCTGGGCTTCCTGAGTGAGAAGTCAGGATGGGGGAAATCTAATAACCCCATTGCTTCTCTCTTGATCTGGCGAGGTGGCACAAACTGATGAGAACAGAGATTCCGTCAGTTCCCTGAGGCAGATCTGATTTCTCCCTACAGATGCTGCTAGCTCCAAATATTTAATGTACTGTATGTGTTTGTGTGTGTGTGTGTGTGAGTGATCGTATGTATGTATGTGTGTGTGTGTGTGTGTGTGTGTATTCCATGCATGTGTGTCTGTGTGTTATGTGTGTGTCTAGATGTTGGATTGGGATGCATGAATTTGATAGTTATCTACTTTATTGTTATTATACATTTAATTGCTATCTTGATTTCTTGTAAATGTATGCTTTGGTGGTGCACAAAGGATGTAAAAATGACATCAATTTTTTACAAGCTGGAGGTACTAAAGAGGATAGTGTTGTATAATGTGGCAGAGCAGACCACTGCACCTCACAAAGACACTCAGTGTTGAACTTCAAGTGACCAAAGCTTAAGGATGCATGAATCGTAAATATTGAATCTCCCAACGAAGACCATAACAAGCAAATTGCCCCAGCTACTGTTCAGCAGTGATGCAGAGAGAGAGAGAGAGAGAGAGAGAGAGAGAGAGAGAGAAACCTACATGAATAAAAAATTAAGTGCAATAAATCAATGGATTTTAAAGCAGGAGTGGGACCACTTTGCTGTGGAAGGTTTTTTTTCTTTCTTACTTTTCTTCTATTCTACAGCCAAACAGCAAAAGCTTGGATGGCCAGACAGGAGGTAATCCATGGAGGGGGTCACTCACACCATGGCTCCCTGTGGGTCTGAGAATGCCTCCAAGGTCACTCCAGAAACAAAAGGTATCCAGTCAGCCATGTGCATTCATAACCTCCAAAGGAGGCTGAATGATCCATCTCTAACACGACCTAACTTTATGTGTAACAGCTGCTCGGTGTTGACCGCCGGTGACTTACAGTGGAAACAATAAAAATGGTTTATGTTGTCGGGCATCGGAGGCATAGATCAAAGCAGATAACCGGTCCATGCCTCAAAAGCAATGCGATTTTGGTGTATATAACATCTTTATGTAATGACTGAATGTGTCTGAAATCACCACTGCACTGTTTCCCATTCATCTGCTTTAACGCCGATCATTTCAGTGAACATGATCACTTACAGAAAATCTACATTAACATTACGAGAACAAGAAGAGTCCATAGAGAGAGCTGGCAGTGATGTCTTCTTTGGTTCCTTTGGTGCCACATCACATGATGTGGGTAAGCTAAATTCAAAAGGCCCTTTACAAGCTCTGTTGGTGTTCCTGTGATTCTGGCCTTCCAGTGCCTAAAATGATGTGAAATTGCCTGGGCACTTGCATCTTTTACAATTGTTTATTATCATAACTTCAATGTGTCAGTTTCCTGCTGGGCTTTTTAATTGCGACACTGCACATGTTGGTTTGGGAGGCTTTGATGCGGTGAAATCCAAGCAGTGTCGCAACAATCATCAGACATTTCATGTGTTTATTGTCATTTTACTTGTTGACTGCCACAGTTCATTTAAGAATTGATTAGATAATCTCTTTTTTGTCGCTTTTGAACCAGACACAACATATTAAATAGTTGATGGTCCCTGGAGATGGGGCTGGCAACCACTGCTTCGGGAAGGGGATCCTTTAGAAGGTGTAAAAAGAATAGTGATTATACTTATGGAAGAATATAAAAGTACATCATTAAAATATGTGATTCAAAGCCATTAAATCGGCATAACATCTGGAGGATGAAGTAAATGTCACTATATTGTTCTATCAAGGAGACGTGAAAAGATTGCTATATTGTAACAGACTGATGTATTTTGTTCTCTTCTCTATTTGGGTTATTATTTGAGAATGTTAAATGTTATCTGACTTTTAGTTAAATAGATTTATTTGGTCCTACATAGATTACAAATGTAGATGCAATGTAAAGGACAAAGCATGTCCTAGACAGGTTTTAAACTATGTGCAGTCAACCTCATATTCATATTGAGGGTAGTCTATGCATATGGATCACTGACTCGGGGCAATTTGTCGTGTGTAGTGAAAATTAACAAAACAGGAGTAGGTTACAGTGTATCCATGTGAAACGCCATAAGTATATTTCACCATATCAATATCACTACATATTTTCCAAGGATTAGAGAAAATAAAAGGAGTTTTGCTTAAGTTGTATGTGAGCACAGAGAGGCCTACTGAATATGTAAGAGGACCAATTCAACAGGCTGCTAATAATATTCCTCTGTCTCCAGGAGATGGCACTCATTGTACAACTCCAGCAGTCCTGAATGCCCAATAAACTGCACATCTGTCCAGGTCGACGGTAATGGCTGAGCATACGTGACAAATAGTTTAGATGAACCAAATACCGCTTTCATCCGTTTTCCTTTTCCACCATTACCCCAATTGAATTGCCCCTTCCCATGACTGTGGGATTCTGAGGGAAATACGGCAAAGCAATGGTGGATTTAATTTGTCCTGATAATATGATGAAACATAGTAGGCCTACTCTGAGTAATGTGTATCTTTTTACATTTCTATTTTATCTTGTGTATTTGTCACAATTTTATGGCACCTTGCCTTTCCCAGTTAAATAATAAAACAACTGGAGACTGCAAGAGTTGGAAGGTTAAGATGCCTGTGACCTACGATAAAACGTTGATAGAGAATGCATAAAAAAGCAATCGTTTGATTAAACTGTGAACTGCCTCCTCAGTTTAATGTTTAACCGAACGATTGGTGGAAGAGCTGAAAGCTGTGTGGTGCTCAACATGGTGCGTTTTTTGGTGTGGAAGTGCTTCTCATACAAATGAGATGTGAGCACTCACGCACACTTTGACGTCGTCAACCAGCTGGGGCTTCGCGTTCCAGTGCAGTAGGCTACGTATGGCGCAGCGTGGATGACCATCCCCTGAAATTATCCTCCGCATTTAACGTTTTCTTTTCTGTAGAAAACAGTTACAAGGGACTCTGATGTTGCAATTACTGCAATATTTACAGATACTGGTATTTTTAAACGAGACGGCCAGCTGCCGTGTAATAAGCCTTGCGCATTTCAGGCGATTTGGAGGACCTGTTCTCATTCGCCGGAGATGAGTCCACCGTCCACGGTCTCTGGATCCAGCATCTGAACGCCGAACAGCATCTCATCACCGCAGCTATCACAGAAAACCGTTTAGCCTTTCCATTCACTGGTCCTGTGTGTAGTCACGGGGGGAAAAGACGACACGTCCTTCTCAATCGTTGGTTGTGTTTCATCCAGCAATGGGAGCCGTAGAATATCGAGAAGAGACGCCGGATTCGAGTGGATATCACAGGATACCGATCAAGAATGCTCTCGTGGCAATTATCTGTAGCTCTCTCTGATACTTTTACCATGTCATACGGCTCCTCAAGGGTTTGATCTAAAATGTGCAATGACCACTGAGCTACCAATTGACTTGTCACTTGGAACATACATCTTGAACGTTTTCCCTTTCACTGTGATTTTTACTTCTGTTCACGCCTGCGGTTCGTATTCTTATAACATCACAGTATAACTCTCCTAAACCGCAGCAACCAGATGAGCACGAGCCGATTACCAGCGCTATCTGCTATTTTGACCAGATAGTCCCCGTTACCTCGCTCAGTACACTGAAAATCCCAGTTTTCGGCGGAATCACGGAAAATTGCTACTAGTTTTGAAACCGGTGCTGCCTGGGAAAGAACCTATCGTTACCGGGCTGGATATGTTGACATTAACGTAAAGATGGGGTTACGTTTTGGTCTCTTGTGGCTTCTCAACGTATATCTGGAGGGCATCCATTGCCAAGGAGTGTATGGTAAGCAAGCAGCATTAATGAATGTTCTTCCACAGGGTATATAACAAGCAATTCCACCATGACCTTGTGAAGAAGAATCCCTTCGTATCGTTTAGTTCTCCCAACATTAGGCCTGGTCGTTATTAGATTTTCCCACTGTTATGCACATCCTTGATGAATCAAATAGTTGCACGCTTTTAGTCTGGTATTTTTGTGAAAATTGTACAATTCTGTTAGTAGACTATTGTTAGTCCTATAAGTTATTAATCTGACAAAAGATCATCAGCCTTCCCCTCTACCCCTTCTCTTCTAAGCAAAGTTTTGTGATATATGTTCAGCAAGTCAATAGAAATGACAGTTACACATTGCACTGTGACCAAAAATTACATTAGACAGTCTTTAGTTGTGATGAGATGACAGCAAAGGTGTTGAGGCCTGATTCCATTCACCTGCAAGATATGTTGGATATACTCTGAACAGAAGCCATTTGTCTACAGTGGAGATGCTCTCTACTATAATGGTTATAGGCCAACATGTATTCCTACACATGCAACCTGTAGCATAACACACTTTACTTAATGGCAAATTCCAGTAAAGGTGGAAAGTATACAAATGCAACGATATAATTCTTACTCTCAGTGCAGTGAGTATTTAAAGTGGTCACAGAAAGTAATTGTTTTGTATTGTGATTAGTTGTATCCATGGAATTAAACATTACAAAGCTTGCCCACCTGAGCTGCAGCTGTCTTGAAAGATAGTAAAAATACCACCAACAACATTGTAGGTGATGTTTTCCAGGCGATTAAAAATGTACTAGTCAGAGGACAACAGTGTTATATTGTAAATCTCTCCTCTCATAATTTTGACACATTGTGCTAAATTGTGATGGAACACTCATCACCACTCAGTGTAACCTTTTACATACCCAAATGAACAAATGTTCAGACTGTCCTAACATTGCCTTAATTGTCCCAACACATATCTAACCCTAACCATGGCCTCTCCCTCACCCTCACACCCTTACCCTTTGGCACAAGTCCAAACCCTAACTGACACTTCACTGTAACCTGTACCTTAAAGTGAGGCTTAATTGGGTTCCTCACTCTCAGAGAGTGAGGACCCCAAAAATGCCCCTTTCTAATGAAGTGAGGTCCATTGTTTTTTTTACTGGGAAGTGTGTACTGTTGAAGACAGGTGCATGTGTGGTGCAGAGTATCTTTTCTCTCAGTGTCATTGTGTCAGGTCAAAAAGGATATTTTGGTGGATAGTGGAGTAGGCTAGTTTTGGGTAGAGTAGTTTTGAGTCTGGGTCTGGGGTCATGTATTCTTATTCAGCATGTTCTGCATTTGAGTTAGTCTACACTATTTTGTGGTTGTGCAATCGTGCATAATTGGATAGTCTAGTCCAGCACACTCAACAGGTCCATCACTCCCTCTGGACACCAGCACTGTTCTTTCATGCTTCTAACCGTGTAACTGCATCTTTTGCCTTTGCCTGTGGTTCTGAATCGAGGAGAAATGAGTGCCACCTATTGATTCTGTTAGATTGATGCACGGAGTCCTTGGATTCATTTTGCACTTGTCACTCCTAATAGTAAACCATTGTATTTATGGTGGGCTCAGGTGGCTAGCTATCTGGTATCTCAGCATATGTAAGGACATAGAGCTATACAAAACCACAGTGTTTGGGCTTTTTGGCCCGCACTGCAAAAAATCAATACATGTTTAAGTGTTACCTGGGAATACAGGGTTACAGTATGCTCCACAAAGGACACTGGAGAGTAATGAAGGCAATAAGGTAGGCTTAGGTCTTAGTGGTTATATTGTCATTTCAATCGGATTTCTTAATGTTGGCAAGTTTTTGCAGACTCCATTACATTGTAAATCTATAACTACTGGTTTGTAGAAAAGGACCATGTTCCGAGGCAGGGTTCCACAGCAATGGCCCACTGACCTGGGGCAAGAAAAAGAGCATGTGAAGCAAGTTGGTTGGCCAATCAGTTTATCTGCCAGTCACCATCACTCAGTCAGCTTAGCTCACCCATGGTGCTACCTGTTTCAAGCTAAGGAAGTGAGGCTACTAAAGTAAAGAGAGAGCTCATTACAATGTAATAAATGAACAGTTTTGTGTGAAAATTATTGTTCTGGGCCAGTAAATATAAACAAGGGTCCAGCACAAATCTCATGTACAAGTACTTGCCCAATGGGGCAGTGGGTGGGAAATGTTATGTTGAACACTGTTCAAAAGCTATTTTTGTGTCATCTAAGATATGTCTTTCGGATGTAATGCTAGTGCTTAAACAATGCTGGTACAATTCTGTTATCAAAATGTATGAGGCACTTTTGTAATGAAGTCTTTTTTTTCTTTTCATAAACGTAAAATCATTCCTGTAGCTATAATTTTCTTATTTTAACCCAGCTGGTAGAGCAAGATCCAAAGTGAAGTCATAGGCCCAGTTTCTAAGGTCAAGCCATATGGATTAAATACATAATACATTGCCTTTGCTGTAAATAGCATAGGATAAACCCAGCATGAACGACTAAATCCATATGAATTGAAGTGATATTTCACCAAATTCTAAAAACTATTGGGCTTGACTGAGGTGCAGTGATAGGGACTGAGGGACTGAGGGTTTGACTGGGGTCCTGTAGCTCTTGCCTCGCCACCTGCTGTGAGAATGGGCTTCTGATCCACTTTAATGCTCCACTGATTGTCTGTGAGAAATACTGTCCTTCGCAACAGAAGGATCACCCTATAGATCTGCCATGATTTGCTTCACCAACGCAGCTATTTAGAAAAAACTAAATATATATTTTCATTAGCTTCAGTGGAACAATGTTTGGGATGTCATTTGTTGACAGAACTGTACAGCATGATTGTAAAAATGCCATACAAAGAAACCATCAGCTATAGGTTTTTGAACAAATTGTGATTTTGTGTTGTAAGTTCACTCAAAGCCAAAATGAGGTCTCTGTTGTGGCTCAGATGACCAGCCCAGAAAAGTACTACAGACTACTACTGCCTGATGCACAGTGCCCACTATGGTGGTAACAAGGTGCATCCAATCTCATTGGCTGGCCCTGATGTCAGTCACAGGAGTGTTTATTCCAAGTGACACCTTAGAAGATGACCTACTACATACACACTGTTACTTCTACAAGGCCCCTCTCCATCTGTTGTTACCTGTCCTGCACGCTACGCAAAAGGATCCTGATGGAGGAAAATAAAAACTAGGCTGCTCTTTTGGCCATATTCGGCCAGAATATGCAACAGAATTGCGGACACATTTCTGACTGGAGAGACCTGACGTAGAGTCCCTCCACTGGATGCCTGAAGAATGACTCCAAAATTGCTCTCTGTTATGGAAGCTTCTGTGGTTGTCAGCTTCCCTTGCGTGGCGTAGTGTAATTTAACAGGGTGATAGGAACTGTCAACGTTTGCACCACTGATATGATTAAAACACGTGTAGCTGGGGCAATTTGTATTGTTTGTGACACTGGTACAAGGGGAATGAGTAAACGATCTTAATGCCGTGAATCATTAATAATGGCAGGTTTGCGCTTTGAAAATGTGCACGGGAAGGCTTGGTAATTGTTTCTTCGTTACCACGTGTCAGCACTTTTTTGCCCAAGTTGGCCTGTGAAAGTTCTTTGCTTTTTGGTACATCTTTGATGGCATTTTCACTCTTATCTTTGAATTCCTGTGTTTCATTAAAGATCAAGCCAAGCAAATCTGAAGTTTTAATGAGCTTTTCTAAGTTATAGTTTAGGTAATTCAAGCTTGTCTTTGGAAGATATATGTAGGTGTCATTAAACTGAATTGAAAACAGACTAATGTTGATAGATCCTTGCTTATCATTCAAAATTAAATATCAAGATAAAAATGTTCAGGTCTGGCAAGTTAAAATTTATTAAGATTATAAATTGAAAGGATTCTAGTTCTCCGAGTTGCAATTATGTATTCCTTTTTATCACATGATATCCTCTTAAATGTCCAGTCTTGGCTGTATCAAGTGATGCTTTAACTTAGATCTCTATACACAGTAATTGCATGTGTGCTAATTATAGTTTGGCTAATGGAACTATTTGTTTCCTTGAAGTGCAATGTTCTTTAATCACCAAAGTCTCAGTTTGGTGTTTGTTTTATATGCAAATGAGTTTTCCTCTTGTCAACATCTCATGTTGAATTCACTTATCATTAGGTATCTGTGGTCCTTTCTTTTGTTATAATTAAACATTTTACTATTTATTTATGAGTAAAAAATAAATGCTGTAATTAGTCCTCAACAATCACTGGACCAGAAACTTAATCAATAAAGATAGCACATTATTTTGGTAAGTAACATAATTAGGTAAGTTTGAGTGTAGTGTATATGTTAACTGTGAGATATGTGTATTTACCTCAAATATATTTTGACATTTCTCCATTTATAGAGAATTGGTGGCTCAACATATTGACATGACGTGATGTATCATGGCTTTTGCTGACCAGCTAGTTTGCAAAGTGTGTTATCAATCAGAGTACCACATCCTTCTGTTTGGACTTGACAGGTGTTTAATTTGGCAGGTAGTTTTTGTCAATAAAAATAGTTACAGAAATACACTCTCTCTTTCTCTCTCTCTTTCTCTCTTTCTCTCTCTTTCATATATACACACATACACACACACACCGCCTGGCCAGAAAGAAATCTGCTTTTATGGTGAATGAAGATATGGTGTTGTGGACATCATCCATGACTACATTCCTGTGTCAGGTTCTTATTGCTGTAGGTGACCTTAAATGGCTAACCTATCTCAATTACATTGAGAATATTATATATATATTTTGTATTATGTCCTTCCCCTGATTTAATCCAAATGAACAGAAAGTCCATGTTTTAAGAATGCTTTCTGTTTCTTACGAAGACAGTCCTTTTTTTGTAATACAGTAGATGTTAATGACTACCGACAAGATAAAAGGTGAATAGTCTTACTTTGGGTTTCTCACTGCTCAGGTTCCTTCAGCACCTCTAACAGTTCCTCTAGGCGAGGCTCCTTTAGGTCTTGCCAGAGAGAGGCATGTTAGTACCTGACCTTTCACACCCACCTGCTTATGATCCTATAAAGCCTCCTGGGAGTTGAGTTTGATGTTTGGGTCAGATTCCATTTAAGAGCAGACGCAGAGAATGAAACCCACAACATCTTCTGTGAACGTAAAAACAATCCACACACACACACACAAACACACTCCATGCTCTAAAACAAGATCCAGTCGCTGGCACTTGATTTGATGAAAGTCCTCTTCATGCCACCAGTGGGTCATGTTGTAAAAAAAAAACAGTTCCACAAAGCACACACACACACAAATACAGTAGACACACTACCTACATATACACACACACACACACTCACTCACATACAGTTTTCACTGGCTTACTGTCGTGGAAAACGTGTGGAGATTATGAATTGATATATTTTTCAACTCCAGATGTATTTTATTTTATTTTTTCCTGGAGCTGTAATCCCATAAGAGGGCTACCCAGTTCGCTGGGCCATGACCTTTGACCTCTACAGAGGCCCAGTATTGCTTCCAGTAATGCTTCTATTCTTTAACGCACACTCATGGTGGAGGTCAAAATGGCAGATCTTTGCACAGGGGCTAAGCGTGATGTTTGCTTTTCTGTTTCATCTGCGTGGGTGGGTGTCTTACCTTTAGATAGCTGTGTGATTCATGTCTCGCGAATCTTTGCTATGGGAAGGTTTTTTTTTTTTTGCTTTTGAGAAGAGTCCCATTTATAAATTCATACAACCTCAGTCAGCTGTGCCCGAGAAACCTAACTGTTGTGTTGTTGGTTAAGCCAGTGTTTCCCAAAGTCTGGGTCGCGACCCACGGGTGGGTCGCAGGAGATTTAATTTGGGTCGCCAGCACAATTTATGTTGTGTTATAGGCCTAACTGATACCATTTGTCATTTGATACCGGGAAAGCTAACAGTTTTCTAGTAGGATGTAGTTTGTTAACTACCACAGTCACGGTTTTGTCTTAAAAGCTCATGAAACTGGTGCATGAAACTGGAGGACGAACGCATCGCAGAGGGGGTGCCAGAGCATGGATATCTACCTCTCAAAATGAAACCGTTCTATGGGGCGCCTGCCATGACCTGTACCTCGCAGTTGCAAACTGCAAGGGACATGAATCCGCCTATTTGCACGAACATTAACAGATACCAGCTCCTCAATTTTACCAATTAAAATCTAGTGACTGTGCTGTCAACTAAAGCAGACATCCATAGACCGGACATAAGGCCATTCAATTTGCATGTAGATAGTTTCGATTGTAGATGAAGTCTTTAAAGTTAATAGCAACCTTCTCACATTCTTATTTCTGATTTAAAATGCACAGCAGCGCATTATATTAGGCTACAATTTAAATGGACATTTTAAACACTATTTCTCTAGTTTTCTACCTCGCTAACTCCCAAGTAAAGGTGCATTCTTCCGGCTATTGCGCAAAAGCCTCTTATTCTGATATAACGACTATACAATATAATATAGATAGATAGATAGATAGATATACTTTATTGATCCCTAGGGGAAATTCAATATAATACAACAATACAATATAACAACTTGAGTTATTTGCTGTTTACATCGGAATTGACGTCCACAGTGTTATGGACCCATTTGTCTGCAATGCAATGTAGCCTACAACATTTTTTTTTAGAAATACAGGAACAGCTTACTATGCTGACGAATGCGCAACATGCGAGAATTTCTCCACACTCTCGGATGCGCATCTTTTCAGTAGTCATTTCCAACTTTTCACGCTGATGGTGCTCAAAATGCAACACAACCGTGTTCAAAGCAGGATCTATCTAGATCCTATAGCAATTTATGGTTGGGGGAGGCATAGAAAAGTTGGAGAACCTGTGGCCTAAAACAATATTGGTGGTTGCAGGGTAGATTTGAAGTGAAATGGGTCGCGATGGTCTGTCATTTTTAAAAAGTGGGTCCCCAGAAAAAAAGTTTGGGAAACACTGGGTTAAGCCATCAAGGACATGTGGGGGTTTATTACACGGGTGATGCATGTTGTGCTTGCACCCACGAGGAAGAAGTTGTTTGTGTGTTTGGGGATAAAGACGTGTGGATTATATTTTTAGGATTTCAGTGATCCCGGGCTTTCAATTGAGCTATTGGATGTTGTTGAACACTCGCGTGCCATAGGTCACTATGACTTTGCTGTATTTTAACCACTTGAAGCAAACACTGGAAGCAGCTCTGGAATGAAGGAGGCCAGAGGAAAGAAAGGAAGAGAGAGCAATAGAGAGAGAGAGAAATGAAAATTCAGTACCAAGTCACACGAAACGAGGCCTTACCATGCACACAATGATACCCTGTGCGGTCTGAGCAATTCGTCTTCAAAAGCCACCTCACAGGCTATTGAGCAGAATTCAAGCTTTGGAAAAATAATTGTGTTGGTTGAGTTGTGATCTTGAGGGATTTTGTAGGGTCTGGGTACACAGCACCTAAGAGCTTATTTACTCTCCTGTGATTTGTTTTCATTTTGAATCCAATTACTGTATCAGCAGTTCTGAGAGAGATTTTATGCCCCCCCCCATTCTCTAGTAGTACATTTCTCAATAGGTGTTTGGAAAGACCTGGTTTGAAAATATTCACAAATAAACATGTAGAAACACAAATTATTGCATTGATTTGTTAAATATCTCATTGGAGCTTATTGTTTTTAAAGTAACACTCTACTCAGTCTTTGTAACAGGACCTTTAATAATAAAAATGTCATCTGCCATTGGCATGGCTTTACATGACAGATTACAAGAGAGTAACAGTGGCAGGTTACCATTATAGTTCTACAAATGGTCTTGACAGCTCACATTGTGTGAAATGCGATGACAGCATAATATTACTCTGTGGCATAGGGTTCTTATAGCATCTCATACTAAGAGCACTGTCATTACAGCCAGCGATAACTGTAGCGTGACACACTGCTACATCACTCAGCATTATGTACTAATGAGTAATGTCAGGAAATGCTTGCTTCTGTGACATTTTTATGACATGACTGCATCAATCTTGTGACGAGAGGTTCGTATGAAGTGCTCATAGCGCCTCCTCTCGATGGAATTCCATTCCAAAACCCATTCAACGAAACGCTAATTACCATGCTAATATTTGTCGATACAACAAAACACGTGTTCGCTGGCACAGCTCAGTGCATAGGGCCAGTGTACCAGACCATGACTTTGCGTTTTCCACTGATAGTGCTGTCCCATTTTGTTCCCAGTGCGTCCTCTGCAGCCATGCATGTGATATACTCTGTAATGTACTTCATTAAAGGTCGTGGGAGAATTTTTTTTTTTTTTTCAGTTAGTGGTTACTTTCCCAGTGGCGAACCTGATTTATGACTTACTCTAGTACTAAAAATAGTAGAATGGTTGTAATAAGTGGGTACAGGTAATAAGGCCCACACACAAAGCCAACGATGATCACTGCCGATTGTTTACAGGTGGGAACAAGCCCCATTTTCTTTTCTTTGTGTTTACAGCGCTGTAAGTCTATTGGCATGGGCACAATGAACAGCAACAAAAGCCATCATGAGCAACGCTGTAATTCTCCTTTAAGAGGACCAGTGTTCTCTCATTCTGTCGCCCCCCTATCCTCTCCGTTAATCCCAACCACCAGAGGATTCACAGCCTTCAGAACCCATCTGCCCGAAAAAAAAAAAACATGGAAAAAAAGGGGGAAAAAAAGTGACACAGATATTTTATCGCCGCTCCCAGATTAGAGGAATGAGGTGCTGTTTGAGGAAGCCATAAGGACCTCAGTGCAGATTATGGATTCATTCTCACAATGTTCTCGCACCATATTGTGCTGGAAAAAAATCCTCTCTAGACCAGATTAGGCAGTTCCGTATTAGGAATAGTGTCAATTGGTGCCAGCGAGCATTGCCTTATGAATTTGCAGCGGGGTTCAAAAAGAAAAGAAGGTTCACAGAAAGGCAGCGATGGTGTGACAGTGAATAGGGCACTTTGGCGTCATGAAGACCTGACTCCTGCGGTCCGGATCCATTGTGGTCGGTCGCGCATGTGAAGTGCCCTTTTACCGCCCTGGCAGTGGCAGGTGACAGATGTGAGTGACAGATCCCATGGCTCCCGAGCCTGGGCAACTAAGCAGCAAGCTGGAAAGGTGCCAGTGACAAGCCTTTGTGGTTTTTCCACCCAGTTTCCCCCTCAACCACCACCATCACACCATCACCACCACCATTGCCGTAAAACAGTCCAACAGAGAGGATGGTAGCCAGGTTGGATTCAAGGATGCAATGCCTTTTGTTGTATTGCAAATGTTGAACCGCTTCTGAACATTTGGCCCTGATGAAGAGATTAAGAATGGTGCAGCACATCACCCAGTGCTCGCTGCTTTTTCTGGAGTGTCTGTCTGTGCCTTTTTTCCCCTTTTTTGGTAATATGTTGCTGTTATTGTGTCAGGATGTGGATTGCAGTCTGGTGTCTTGCCGGGCATGCTTCTACCCTCGTCTTGCAGCGATTGGCCCCATTATGTGGGGAGGGCTTTGTTCAAGTTGCATCTACAGCCCACAATCACTTTCACAGGGTAGAAGACAAAAGATAGACCCCCCCTCCCCCTGACAGGGAAGAGACAGACACTGTAAAAATGCTGCAATGCACTGGTAAAATAAAGAAGCCCATTAAATTTGTATTGGCAGTGTTCAGGGAAAAAACCTTGTCCTATATGCTGTGTGCACCCTGCTGTTTGGCATCAAGCAAAACAGCATGTATCGGGGTAAGGATCAAGACATACATATGGAACAGATGGAATGTACGGAGTAAGGCCTGCCAAGTTCCTTTGTTGTGCTTACCCTTGACCTTTTGAGAGCGTGTCTGTTTTATTTTTTCTGGCTTCTGCACGTGCATTTTGTTGCAGGCTCTGGTGTTAAATTCAGCTAATCACATCAACTAGCTGGATAAAACGTGAGCAACTGCGTGCCAAAATGTGTCAGTCATGTCCTTCATCTTTCTATCTGTGTAAGAAACATGGAGGAGGAAGTGAAGGATGAGGAAGATCCGGTTGAATCACCTGAAAGCACGACAAATGTAGCAGTGTTTAGCTCTTGGGCCCTACAGAGAGTATTTGTATGAAAAATCCATGCTACCATTCATAAGATGGTGATGATTCAGAACAGAAAACTTAAACAGTCCACGACAGTACAGGAAGATAGTGGGAAAAACCCTCGATCCTTGCTGCAGGAGATGCCTTTATTCATTTCTTCCCCTCAAATAAATGAATTGGCTTTGGTAATTTTTATGCTGCATCTGACAGTTTGCATATTTCTCAATTTTAGCTCTTGTCGACCAAAATGGTCTACCATTGTGCGAGATATAATTGCTTGCAGGATTAGCCCTTTTGCAACAGAATTATATCATTGGTTCTTTCCCAAAAAATACTCCTCCTGTGTTGCGTATATTATGGGAAGGAGCACTTGGTACAAAAATAACGTTGCAATGTCCTCCAGCACAGGCCTTTGTCAGCTGATATTAATGCGTGCATTAGAGGTCTTTCAGATGCAGCCATCCATGTGAGAAGGATGACTCCGGGAAGGCACTTTGGACCTTGTACAGGGCCACGATGTTTTGAAAGCATATAGGCATCATCTTAATCCAATCAATAGCACTTATACCTTTAAGTGGAATGACTGCTTACATAATTCCCACCAACACATTACAGATGCCGGGTAGCATTAGAAAAAATTCTGGTGAAACCCTGTAAAGGCACATGCGAGCTTACAGGCCTTGTTTAAGTACGGGTGAAAGTTTTGTGGGGGGAAAGGCTCACCTATTAGCCTAGATTGCCATTAGATATTAGCATTTTGAGTGGTTAACTTCATCTGTAATTAATTTAAAGTCTTATTGGATTTTCCCATTTCCCAATATTGTGATTGAGACCGCCCCTCCTCTTGGCTTCCTAAACAGTATACACACTGCACTCGGTCTTGTAACCAGATCTCTCAATGGTAAATTGTCTGCATCTTTACCTCACAAATTATTGATGGAAAGTGGTGTGTATCACAGTTGCATGACTGAGCCTTTAGGGTGAGTGCGAAGCCTGGGCGCAGCTAACATGTCTGATGCAGCTGCTGCTGATTCTGCTGCTGATTCTGCTGCAGCTACGCAAAAGGCCCCTCAGTGCATGTATATGTGTGTGTGTGTGTGTGTGTGTGTGTGTGTGTGTGTGTGTGTGTGTGTTTTATATCCATTAATGCGGGCACTCCTCTTGCGTTTTGTCAAGCCATTAGCTGTAGATTTCGTGGGAATGAGTGTTAATAAGTGTTAATGAGACTTAATGAGGATAAGGCAGTGCCGATTACTGGGAGCGGTGTGGGCATGCTCCGTCTCGTGGTTCAGTGCACCGTCTAAATTCACACGCAGAGGGGGCCCTGCCGCCATGTGTATGGTTTTAAAAAAATACATATTTTTGGTCAATCAGAGTCAGAATAACCTGTGAATACTGTCTCCTCCTGGGTTAGACCACAGAACCAAGAGGCTGTGCAGTACCGTTGACAATGTTTCATCTCTCTAATCTGACAGAGGGGATGGGGGGGGGGTGTTTAGATGGAGATGCGGTGGTGGGGGTGGGTTGGGTGGAGGTGGATGGAGGCGGTACAGACGCCTGTTATCAGTCAACTTGCACCCTCGACTTTGCACATCAGTGTATCTGTCAGAGCAGAGCCTGGGGTCAGTGTGAAGCGGCAACCGTGACTTGTGTGTAGATTTTTATGCTCTTAATTAAAATTTCACAAGCTGGTTGACTCACTAGCTCGTCACTAACAGATGTGGCGCTACCTCGGCAACGAGGATGAGGAGGAGGAGGAGCGAAATCGGCACTGTCAGAGGCACTGGGGCATTAGTTGGTGTGTGTGTGCGTGTGTGTGTGTGTGTGTGTGTGTGTGTGTGTGTGTGTGTGTGTGTGTGTGTGTGTGTGTGTGTGTGTGGGGAGGGTTGTGTGGGGAGGAAGCCTGCATGCCTCTTGGGCCCTGATCCAAGGGGAAAATGAGAGTGCAACCTGCATAGAACACACACTTCCTGTGCAGAAGCAGTATGAGGAGCAGTATTTTGGTCCCGTTAGCATTTACATTTGCATCTGTTAAAATGTGTGTCTGTATTTTCTACACTGGGCCTTTTTTTTAAATGTTTGAAACAATGATTTCAGTGGAAGTGGGGAGGCACAGCAAAGTCTCAGTGTTGGATCAAAGAGTAATCCAGATATTTTGGATCAGATAGATATCCATGTGCCCCGAAACGGTTAATCATGATTAAATGTCAAATCAGATTACAGTGAACAAATCCCGATCCCAAGTATCTTGATCCCATCTCAAAGTTTTGAAACATCTGATTTGAAGATTTCAACCTTGCCTAACCCTTGCAATCTGATCATCTAAATTGCACAATCCACAAAAATTTTTTTGGTGTGTGTGTCTGTGTGTGTGTATGTGTGTGTGTGTGTGCGTGTGTGTGTGTGTGTGTGTGTGTGTGTGTGTATTCAAAGCTTAAGTGTGTTTTTTCCTCTCTCTTTTCCCTCTTTTTCTCTCTGTTTGATTTTTACTCTACCCTAATATACATGCGTACAGAGTACAGAGGCTTGCTCTACCCTAATATACATGCGTATGTGAGTACAGAGGCTTGGTCCACAAGAGCATAGAATATGACTGGTAAACGCCTTTCATGTGAAGCCATTGGTGGAAAGCTGAGGTCATATATAATGCAGCAGAGGTGCGTGAGGTGGGAGGACAATGCCATGAAACCCAGCATTTGTGACTAAACCAAATGGAAAAAGCCGCTCTGATGAGCAAATTATTACGTTCACATTCTAAGTATAGGCTTCCAATATTGACTGCAGTCACGCATGACACATGCAATATGGTTTTCACAAGCATTTCTCTATCCATTAAGGGGTATGGGCAAGCACGGCATATTCTGCCGGAGCGGTTTTCATCGTGTCAAGCTAAGCTGTCCCGGTCTGTTTGTGAAGAACATGGTGGCTGAGAAAAATGGAAAGAGGGGGTTTTGAAAGGCAAAATCCAAATGAAAAGTGAAGGGAAGTGAATTGAATAGTGCGCCGTCTGGGCGTTTGCTTTAGAGAGTTGAAATTGAAATGTCCCGCGATGGCCCCGTCTTGTGTGGTGAAATGGACAGCCGTTGATGAGGGAGGGGATGGAGCCTGTGGCTGCTTCATGAGAGAGTGATGATGCTGAGCGGATTCCTTTTTTTTTTTTTTTCAAAATTTTTTTTTCAAAATATTTTTTTCATATAGGTACTATATTCAGTTGGAAGCATACAAACTTGCCATCTCAGACCTATTCAGGGCACAAAGGGCAAGATGCTGAGGTCCAGCCACAGCCGCCTTGTCTACTGAATTTCTTCTTTTTACGACCCTGCAGAGTTGAACTGTCAACAAATGTTCTATATTCAAATAATATATTTGCATAAATTTGATGTGAATATCAAAATTAGATTGTACAAATGTAACAATAACATGATTCAGTGCACTGCAAAATGGACAGCAATCACACAAATTTTTTATTGTATATTTCTGCCAAGGAGGATATGTTTTAGGGTTATTGTTTGTCTGTAAGCAGAATTATGCCAACATTACCTGTCCAAATTGAATCAAAACTAGACGAAAAGGTAAAGCATAGCCCAGGGAAGAACTTTGGAGTGGATACACATCAGTGGGCAGATCCACACATTTTCACTTTGACTAAATGTTGGCTGATAAGGCGTACAGGATTTGGCCTTGGCTGAAGTCTCCTCTTTTCAAGCGCCCCTCTTGTTGAAAATGAAATGTAGCTGAAGCCAAAACGCAGAAGTAATTCAACAACAGACGCGTGGTAATGATGGTAGAGAGTTCACAACCCAAGTCATCAGCAGAGAGTGATTTGCACGCCGAGAAATGTAAAACGCCTCGTTTGATCACTAGAGTGCAAAAGTGTGGAACCTAGAGATAAAGTTGTATGCATACTATTGCATTGTGATCCAATTAGTCTACGATTTCAGCAATAGCAGGTATGTAGATCTTCTAAAAAAAAACTAATTTATACTGAAATATCCTCTGTGTATGAGCAGTTCTTGAATTTCCCCTTGGGGATCAATAAAGTATCTATCTATCTATCTATCTATCTATCTAGTTATCTCTCGTGCTTGCCCTCTTAATAGACATAATGAACAAGAAGACATTTGAATGGTTTGAATATATGCATGTTTTTCAGAACCATATTGAACAAGAGTGTGATTTTTGGCCAATTATGGCAGCTTTACTGCAGAGTACACCGTCATTAAGGCTTAAAACATGAATTTGTGATTTTACTTTTAACTCGTTGGTCTCCCAAAAAGCTTCATCTCATGAATACTCGACTGTCTGTGATCGAAGGCCGGTGCATATGTTCAGTTGTTTAACCACAGTTTGAGTGCCTACTTACTGTAAGCCTGGGAGTATTTGATTGGTAAAGGAAGTGTGATATCCTCTCATTTTCATGGCTGTTTTCTGATGATTGATGAGTGAGTTTGAGTAGATTTGCTTTTCAAATGGTAAAATGTGCAATTAAATGGTTAGTAGTGTCACAGACAGCTGTAAAAACTGTCAATCGGCTGGTCTAATAGATGTAGGGAGTTCAGAGAAGCTCAAGAGGCCCTTCTGTGAGCCAAAGCTTCTATGTGTGTTGTGCCTCCAAGAATAAGTTGTTCTTTCTTGGGAGACGGCGAATGGCAATCACGGAAATCAAAGGCAACTGCGAATGCCTTTGCTACCGTGCAATCATAGCCACCTCACGTATGGCCTGATTTATTGGAAGTCGTGGACCGAGATGTGTGTGAGAGAGCAGTCTGTGACAAAGCAACACTTGTAATCGGCTTTGCCTGCTTGCCCTTAAGAATGCTCCTCATCACCTATTGTGACAGGCTCTATCAACAATGATAATGAATTCATAAGCAAGCTTCATCAATACTGCATCGAGCCGCGACCCGAGCAGCAGGCATAGTTTGGAAGTGACATTTAAAGACAATGTAAATTTAATGATGACATCAAAAATCCGGGAGAGATTGGTCAGGATCCAAAAAAAAGGAAGGAAAAAAAAAAAAGAAAAGATGGGCAGGAATATTTCCCCCGTCATTGTTCTTGAACATTGCCCTCATCATTTTTGCCCTTTTGCGAAACATTAACATGAAAAAAGAAAGACAGAGGACTCTTATCACACTGGCACCCCTCCTTCTCCCGCTCTGCCATTTACGCTCCCTTCTCCTCGGCATCCTTGTTTTTTGCGCTCCGCGGTCAACGACATAAACGGCTTGAACGTGCGGAGCTTAGCGGCCTCTTCCTGAGGCATCAGATACCATGTCAAATTGAAGATGATGGATGAATAGGCCTGACACTCTCGTTGACTGTCATTTTTAACCCCCCTGTGATTTGAACCCGAGACAGCTTTGAATGGGGGAAAAAAAAATACAGGCACCCAAAGCAGCCTGCTGCATGCATGCTATCTATATTTAGATGTCCCTCGCCCGCCCATAATCTTAAAGCATTCTGTGCACTCTGCTCGAGCAGGCTGTTATTCCTTAGGTTTCAAGAGGCAATACAAAAACAGCACCCCTACCCCCTCCTCCCCGCCCCCTCCTATCCAACATCTACAAAAGAAACAAAATAAAACAAGGAAATAACAAACTTGGGACCTCTGTGTGGAGGCTTTGGGGTTGGGAGTGTGTTTTGCTGCCTGCAGTTCTGCCACCGCTGCGCTTTCTTCCGCAACTCGGCTTTGCCTGCACTGCATCCTCCTGCTGGGCCCAAACACTCAGCTCCGACTGCACCTGATAAATGAAGTGTTTATTCAATAATGGGGGGAAGACACATCTCGCTACATAATTACCATTTGAATAAAATCTATGGTGAAGAGTGCCTTTAGGGTTCCCTCATAGAGACACACGCTGCAGTGCTTAATTCCAGGACTAAACTTACTTGGAGTTACTTTTTGTGTGTGTGTGTGTGTGTGTGTGTGTGTGTGTGTGTGTGTGTGTGTGTGTGTGTGTGTGTGTGTGTGTGTGTGTGTCTGTGTGTGTGTCTTTTTCTCTCTTTTATTACACATCACTGTGTTGCCAATAATAAGGGTTTGTATTTTAAGCATAATTTCAGTACGGCTTTTGTGGAATCATGGTGGATTGACGTGCTGTGTTCGCACCCGTCAATACATTGATGGCTTAATCTACTTTCAGCTTTTCAGATCTACGCCAGGATGCTTAGTATACATTGTTGATCATTGAATGTCTTTGCCTTGGGCATGTTACCCCCCCCCCCCCACACACACACCCCACCCGAGTCCTGTGACACATTAATTATCTGTAATGTGAGTAGTGAATATGAGTACACACAGGAGCTGTAGCAGGCATTGTAATGTAATTTGTCTATAGGTGCACATCGTAGCAAATTATAGATAGTGTCCTTTCAAAAAGGTCTGTGCACAAGGTTATAGTGGA
>NW_027468680.1:11909352-11921852 GCF_046254945.1 Alosa pseudoharengus
GCAACTGGCGGACTTTGGCAAGAACTTGTGTAAGGATTTGTACTGACAAAATAACCACAAACACACATAAGCATGCAAACACTATACACAGATATACAAACACACACATCAGTGTTTCAAATACATTGATTTATTTGTGGCGGTCCACCACAATATCAACATTGACCACCACACAATGATTTTCCAGATTGTACTAAATTGTGCTTAAATTTGGTTAGCATCGTAACCACACTGCCGCTAATTTGTAAAAAACTGTTGCATTCAAGTTCATTCTGCAAACCTACCACCACAAATGGAATTCAATCATGTGGGAAACAGTGCACGTACACACCATCACCACACATTCAAACAAACCAAACAGAACACATGCACACACAGGGCTGCTCTAATTATGGCAAAAATCATTATCACGATCAATATTGAGATCACAAATATTAAACATGATTACTCAGTGATTTTGGAACTATCATCTATTTTCAAAACTGGACTTTTTTACATATTTAAATTGAATCTTAAATATAATCCAACAGGAAGAGGTATGTGTAAAAAGATAATGCACACAACAAATCAAGACAAATGTAGCAAAATAATTATTATATTTCGATTATGTTGTTTTCATAATCATTGGAAGTCACAATCATGATTAATCGGTTAATTCGATTAATTACACAGCCCTACATGTAAAACACACTCTTGCATGGGGCCACCGTGTTCAACATGGAATCGTTTCCTGTTGATCTCTACTGCTTGTTGCCTTTTGTGAACTTCCCCCTGTTTACAGATTTAGGATAGGTTATAGGACACAATGCCAGGTGTTGACTCTGGCCCAATGCAGAGAAGCAAAGATGATGTGGCTAATATATATGAGAGGGGATATAAGCGGATATAAGGGGACATTAGCGATGTTGGATGAATTTCTTCAATATGCTTTCAACACTTTTTCTGCTGGATGTCTTTGTCTGTTGGATGAATGGGGCCCTGTTTTTTAGCAGCTTGTGGTGGAGGGAAATGCAATAAAACATGGTGACCCACTTTTGCACAGTCTTTGTGCCTTTGCTCCGGCTTCGCGTTGATAAGAGACTTTTGAAGTTTTGAGGTGCTCACATTTTATAATGTATTCTGACCTGACTTGATGGAGCATGGGAACCAATTAGGTGACGTTTACCCATTTCCCTTTCTGTCAGGAAGTCTTTTGTACTCTAGGTGTGTCTCCATACAAAGTGCCGTCCCCTGGAATCAAATGCAAGCTAATGAGTGTGCTTGAAAATGTAGATAAATGTGATGAAAATGCTAAAGCATATATAAAGTATAAAACATAAAACATGCAATATTAAAACAAATTGTTGGTGAATCCACCATACAGTATCCATAACATAAAGAAAATGTGTACACTAGATTGCGATATGGAGGCCTTGGGTCTGTTGGCTTATCTATAGTAAATCTCTGGTAACAGCAGTCTGTACACAAGCACGCTGAATGCTATATCGTCTGTTATGAAATCACTGACTTGTAAACATTCCATCCAATTTCCCTTGCTTTCCTGTCCAATAGCTAAAGCACACTACAGTAAGCCACTTCATCATTGTATAGCTATTTATAACCTCATGGCTTGTCACAGTAACTCACAGGGAATGACTGCTTCTAATCCCGCATTGTACACAACTGGAAAGACTTGGAAACTAGCAATGGAAACCTATGTGAAATGCACCTGACAATTCATAGAACCTGCTGCCAAAATTGTCAGAAATAAACAGTGTATCAATAGTGATATAAGAATCTACTGTGTTTGCTGTAGCACTGTGCTGCAGATGGGTGGAAGTTGAAGAAAGCTTCAAAGAAATCAAGGACACAGAGTTCAGGGACACCATTCTGTGATTTGGCCCGAATGAATATAGACGAGATGCAAAAACAGCAGGAATAATGCAACTGTGTGTTTGGGGCAATGATGGAGTTTTTTTTATAAAGAAACACATTACTCATTCTTGTATCACTGTGATTCTATTTGAGCTTGGCTACCATGAATTATTTATATATATAAAAAAACTGAAAACCTTGCAGGCTACATATTGATTTTGGCGTATAGCGCCTCTGAAGCCGTAACAGCAAAAATTACACACGCCAGTGCGGAATAGCATTAGAGTATAGGAGTAGAGCGAGCAATTATATCACCTTATGATTTGGGAGGGAGGCAACACGCTATTCGTGCTCCCCTCGCTTCATGACGACTGAATGCAGCTGAGAGCATTTATGAATCAAAGCAGTAATCTAATCATCATCACCTTTCATCTGGACAGCACGCTGCAGTAATGGATTAGCTTCTTGCTAAAGCCCTAAGCAGCTTTTCCAAATTTCATTACTGTTTTCCCCCCATGATCAGGTGTTGTATCCAAATAGGCCCCCATTTCCAACACACACACATGCTCCTCCGGAGGTTTCCATGCTGGCTGGAAAATCCACCGTGTACGTGTACGCGTTTTTTTTTTTTTTTTTGGCGTAACGCGGCATGGAGGGAGGAAGTCGTCCCATGTTGTGTGTTAATAGCTGCCATGTGGCTCTTGTGGGATTTGTTGAGATATGGAAATGCATGCATTTGAAACACAAACTCGTCACTCGTCACAGCCCAGACTGGCTCAAGTGAATGTTAAAGGTGCGCCACTCACCGGCAGTTTGTTGCACTGGTAAGCTCAAACGAAACGAAAGAGGAATGCACACAATGTTCATGAATGAGGTCAAATTGGTGAGGCATATCAATCACACTTTTTTGCTTGACATTGTTCGGCTGATTTAGCAAACACTTTTATCCAAATCGACACAGACTCGCGACGGCGGAAATTGAACCCGGGTCGACTGATTGTCTGTCAGTGACGTTATCCCTGCTCCACCACGCCTGCAGATACTTTACTTCTTCAAATGTGTTTGTATATTCATGTTAATGTAGATTATTGCCTGATGTGTTTCCAAGTCAGCTATTGGATAGTCAGTAAAAAGCAGATGAGCTACTTACAGACAAACAAACAATGCCCATTTCACCTGATTGCTTTGATACCCCTCTTATACAAGCATGTATGATTTGGAATATGAACACTTGGTTACGGAGGTTGTGTGAAGCAGGGCAGCGGTGAGCCAGTATAGGCTTCTGAGAGGGCCTCCGCCTCCGGCCCTTATCTGGTCCTGTTTCGGCCCTGACCCAGTGTGGATCCTGAGTCAGCGACTCCGTGGGTTGCCACGACAGCCGAGCATCAGAGGAGAGGCTATGCAATCAAGGTCATCAGCAATTACAAGCAACTTTGCTGGAAGATGATGAGGTATTAGTTTTGAAGAGGGAGGAGGTCTCAGAGGGCTTGATGCAGTGCTTTTTATTCCTAACCATCAGAAAGATGGTGTGCCTTTATAATCTTGTGGTAGTTTTATGCTGTTATTACGAGTCAAAGTAATCAAAGATGGGTTTAAAATAGTCTGTAGCTGGGTTTTCATCCAACTCATTCACATGTTTTAAGTTCATTCATGAAAATCTGGCTATAGAAAATGCTAGTTTTTGCTGAACACTTGTAATCAACAAATTCGTTTGATCTCTTGAATACACTTTTTTTTGGAAGTCAGGATGTTTAAAGGCTTGTCCTCCGAGTTTACGGTCGTCGTGAAGGCAGTATTAGAAGGATTCCTACTCTAATGCATCCCACCTGGATCCAGTCTTCATGAGTCCTCCATGGGACTCTCATTAGCTGAACCAGGTGTGTTTGTTTTGTGTTGAGCTAGTAGCAAGTGTTGCACAGTGAAATTCCTTGGTAAATATGATGACTGTTGACAAGCCGCAAGATCTGCTTGTTAATGCAAAACATGCACACTTCAGCAAAGTGGTGGAGCAGGTGGCAGCTCGGTTTGGGATATTGGTGTTTCAGGAGCAACCGTATTGAGCATAGTCTTCTGAAGGTGCGAACATCTTTCTTTTTTTTACAGACGAGTGCTACAACTGCCACTTCGGTAATCAACGTAATTGTGACCGTTTCACTCTTTTCATTCTGATGCCTTGTCCACATTCACACATACACACACACACACACACATATGTGTGTGTGTGTGTGTGTGTGTGTGAATTTGAAGATGTCCATTTAAGATTTTATAATCAAATTATCAAATTGAAGGGATTTCTAATTTGCTTAACATAGTGGATGGAATCTCACGCAGATGCTCATTTTCTTCAGCTGAATTTCCATGAATGCACTTAAAATGAATCAATGTGAATAGGCTTAATGGAAACCCAACTGAATATTATGAAAAATATTATATAAGATCAGGGGTTCCCAACCCACCTTCTTGCATCTCCCTGTACACTACCTGAATTTTCACATCAGTAGCTTTATATCAGGTGGTCTTGGTGTAGGAATAAATAAGAGTAGTTTTATAGGAGATATTGATTTAAAGTTGACCTGGCTTTCTTCTGTATTAGAGAGCTAAATCTTTGATTTAGTCAGTTAAAAAAATGTATTTTGAAAGTTTACCCTTACAGTAACAGTATAAACTGCTAAAAAAAATACAAAGCTGGAATATTTCAAACCAGGTTTTTATAATGCACCCTACAGCTTTCTACAGTAAGCCAGAATCCATAACTGTACAACATTCTCCAAAATATGCAACTCGCACGGCATCTCCTCAAGGCTTGTCTCCTCAGCCCCAGACAGTGTTCCAGTGTGCTGTGGCTGTCATTGTCATGTGCTGCCACTCTAATACCTGTCTACACTGTCACAGCCACAAACATTTGCTTTGTCTTGCGAGTGAATCTCACAGTAAGGATTTTTGCAATGCTGGCTCAGCATTAAAACTTGAGCTTGTAACCTGCAAGTGAAAACCACCACCAACAACCTGACTGTAGTTTGCGAAGGACCAGTGTCTAATGAGATTCTGGAGTTACTTCAGAGTTGATTGGCTATAAATATAACCTGGATAGGATGCCCCATTCCGAAGGACAAACGGTGTCTTTAATCAGTGTTAGAATGGAAGAGTGAGGGGAGAAATACTGGATTGGAGGAAGATGAAAAAAATTCGTTTTTTGTTTCCAAGGCTTTTTCATATTGCTCTCAAAGGCGCGGAGAGACGTTGGGTTTCACAGCAGGTGGGTTCAAGTGGAGAGGAGACGTTCTTTTAAAGCAGTCACACGCCGTCTCCATCTATCACCCACCCACACGCACACACACACACACACACACACACACACACACACACACACACACACACACACACACACACACACACACACACACACACACACACACACACACACACAAACACACACACACACTCTCAGTTTAGCATCCACAGCTGAAAATGGCCAGCTACATTATCATGTGTCACCCGGAGGGGGAGGGTGGATGAAGGGGGGGGGGGTGGTGGTGATCGTGGTGAAGTTTTCACAAGAGTCCTGCCAACATTGACAGGGTTATAAAACGCAGCGGACTTTGGATTGAGGCAGGCAGCAATATAGGCCATCCATCTGGCTGTTCAAGGGTAGAGGACGAGAGGAGAGTATTAGGTCGCGCGTGCTCAAGGTTGGCCCCCACTCACACACCTCCCGGCGCCTCTCCTCTCCACCCCCACCCCCACCACACACACACACTTCAGGCACTCCAGTCCAGTGGACTCCCGCCCGGAGCAGGCCTGTCACTTCACCTCCCACAAGGGCCAAGGAGATAAAGGACTATCCGGGGGTCATGAGATGCCATCTTTAAAACAAATGTCTCCCTTGCTCTCCCTCTCTGCTCAAACTGTGGGGGACTTTAATATTGCCCATTAGATTCTCGAGTCGCCGAGTGAATGAGTGGGACTCAGCAAGGAGTAATTGTATGCTGATTTGTGTTTGGAAATTCATCCTGCACCCTCAATGCGTTTCTGGTGTCTCGGAAGTGTTGAAATGGAAGGGCACATCTTGCGAAGGCCTCATTCATGCCGCACCATACATGCATACATTGATTATATTATGCAGTCTAATGAGCTGTCTTCTGTGAATATTTGAGTGCAGAAATGCATGTGGCACTTGCATAGTTAAATATTTTTCGAGTAATTATGACGTGTGCTAAATAGTGCTTTGCACTTCCATTTTTTTTTATAACACAGAATAAATTATTTACATTCCTGGGTGTCGCTGACATTTTCTTGGCTGACCTTAAACAACAAAAAAAGAGCTAGCAACTCTGCATCTGTTTTCCCCCTTCTGACAATTGTGTTTTGTTCTCAGCGGCAGACACGTTTCAATTCATTTTCGTGTTTTATTTTGTGTGTTTGTGTATGTGAGTGAGTGAATGACTGTGCAGGCCCTGCGTCAGAGCTATCCCTTTCGCTGGCTGCCTGTTGTCTCCATCGCTTGGGGCTGTTTTTTGCTGTTCTGTTAGCCACCGTTACCACTGTGTTCCTGGGTCGCTCTACTTATGTAAGGACAGCACTCCCTAGGGGACTGCGCTAACACAGGAATGCGCTCGCTCGCTCGCTCGCTCGCTCTGCCTCCCTCAACACCTATATCCACCCCAGTACCTGCGGCGCCCAGAAAGAAAAACAAATGAAAGTGAGAGATAGAGAGACAGAGAGAGAGAGGGAGAGAGAGAGAGAGAAAAAGAGGGAGAGAGAGAAAGAAAGTAAAGAAAAAAAGTGACGGTTGTGCTGTTTTGCACATTACCACTGTGTCCATCCAATTTGGACGCAAAACTTTAAAGGAGTGCACAAAAAGGGCTGTCTCATAAAATCTGAAGGTGCAAGTGCCTTTGAGGTTTAAAAAAGCAAATAAAAGTAGCCGGTGCCAATGACACATGGAAATGTTGTGGTGGAGGTTCAGTGAAGGGCTGGCATGGGCAACATCGGCGCCCGTTCTCCAGCCGGAATGTCGTGTCCATGGCGACCCCTGGCACGATGCGCTGTGCCCACACGCTGAGGGTGACCTCTCACCCCTGCGGCGCCGCGCGCTTGGCAAAGCAGTCGCTGCGCTTTCATCATCATGACACGGCCCAGTGGATGATCTCTGTCCTCACTCTATGCTCATGCACACACGCACACACACACACACACACACACACACACACACACACACACACACACACACATACCATGCATACACACACACACTCACACACACATACCATGCATACACACACACACACACACACACACACACACACACACACACACACATACCACACACACACACACACACACACACACACACACACACACACACACACACACACACACACACACACACACAAATACACGCCTACACACATGCATTCCAGTTGTGAGGAAAGAGGAGAAAAAATAGGCATGGCTATGGGATTATTCCCATCTTGTTGTAAAGTTGTCACTACGTTGTTTGAGGTCAAGAGTGAGTGGTTTTACTGGCTACGGGTCAATATTACTGCAGGGGTGGCTTCTTTTTTTAAACCACGGTCTCAGTCGCCGGCCGGATTAAGTAAATGATGAAGAAGTGATAAAATGCTGCTTGATTAGGCAACCAAAACACTTGGGTCCCTTCTCCCACCAGAGAGCGTCCACCATTTACACTGATGAAATGAAGCGTAATGAATGAGGTCCACTCCCACAAGCCAAGAAGAAAAGGATCACAGCCTTCCAGCAGCATATGCTTGGAAATAAAACAGTAACAATTTTTATTGTGACTTTTGTTTTAATGAAGTCAAATAGCAGTGGAAAATGACACCAGCCTCCCCCTGATGGGGCTGCCCCACAGTCAGTGAAGAGAGGTGGGGATGAGGGGTGTGCGGGGGCGGGTGATTTACAGTAAACAGCCGCGCTTTGAGGACCAACAGGTCCTGACCTTTTCAGCCGAGGCAATTGACATTGTCATCATCACGCCGCATCAAAAGCAGGCGCCCTTCGCCATCCCTTACCCCTCCTCCTCAGCCCCTGTGAGATTCGACCCCAGTCTGCCGGCGGTATATTTTCTCGGTTAAAATGTCAAACACCGCTCACTTGACTCATCATGGCCCTGACCGCAAACGGTGGCGGCCAGCCGTCCGCGGCACCTCGGCCGCTTGCCCAAACCCCCATCCCCCCCACCCCCCTAGCCAGAGGCCTCATTCAGAATCCCCCTGCGAGTCACATGAAAACATGGCACCTGGCGCCAGGAGTGTGCCATTCTCCCCCGTGTCACTGGAGCGCCACCGTGACGCGCAGTGCCGCACCTGCTGCAGGCTGGCAGCCGCTTACGAGGACAGGACAGGCTGGCACCGTACGTGGCAACGCACGAAAAAAAGGGACAAGCCAAAAATACCTACCATATGCCATCCCTAGGTGTGTGTGTGTGTGTGTTTATGTGTTTGTGGGGTGGGGTGGGGTGGGCATGCAAGAGGAGAGGGGTGATCGCTAATGTTTTGGACTGGCACAAACCCCAAGCTCGAGATAATAACCTTCAATCTTTTCTGTCGACTCATCATTGTTTTAGTACCTCGTTTTGGGCTGCCGCGGGCCCAGCACGGACAAGCTGTTCCTAACGAACTTTCAGTATGAGCGGTGCGGGAGGGGGGTGGGCGGCTGACAAATCTCTCGCTGCGTTGTCTGGCAGGATCTGTCACCCATTCAAAACACTTTCCTGGGCACAGGTAGGTAGGCATTGTTAAGTTACGAGACAGGTAAAACCATGACTGACTCGAGCTATAATTACCCATCATGCATAATTCTGCCGAATGACATTTTGACAAAAAAATCACACCATGTTGCCCGTGGCGGCACCACACAGGTCTAGACAGGTTTTGTGTTTTAATGGACAGTGTTAAAATATTGCAGGGATTCAGTATGCTGCATGAGTAATGCATCAGTTTATATTTGCCATACGCATCAGGAGTAACAACAACTGAGACAGAAAACATAACAAAACTATGAAAGAATAATGAGCATTCTGACAAAGGGGTACATTAGTTAGCGCTGCAGCTGCACTGACATGTATTTGGAAAATAAACTTGGATATATATATATATATATAAAAAGTATTTGGTGTTTTAGTAGATAGTAAGACTGAGATGCGTATGCCAAGTAAACATTTATTTATAAATAGGTTTATGAAACCAGACCAGTGCCACAAATCTGAGACATTCTTTTCGCTGCACAAGATTGCTTTTATGCAAATGGGCTTTACAAAATCTATTTAAACAATGCCTCCTCTCTCTCTCTCTCTAAGGCGTCTGAAGTTTGCAAAACGCAGCAGCATACAGCTCCTCCTGATGCTCAAGCTGAACAAAAACTTTACCGTGAAAAGCATAAAAGCATGCAAAATGGTCACTTATTTCAGTTTTCTTTTCAAATGCTCCTTCCAAAAGTGAACAAAGTGCTTTGTATCTGTGTAGACTGACATTGTACAATTTGTTCTCGTCTTCAAAGCGATTCACTTTTTTCACATTTAGTTCCTTCTTTCTTCCCTTCATTCAATGTTCCTCCTCTTCAGAAATCTGAAAAAAAAAACAGGCAGAACTGTGTGACCTTGGCTATCTATCGCTCCGTGACATGGAAGCCACTCTGGGCAGTGTGTCAAAAACCCGGTGGTAAATGAGTAGGTGAGTTGGAAATGAAAGCCATTTTGGTTCTCAAGATGTTATCAGGACCTGAACACAGGACTGTATTTTCCAGGGTCATTTGCGTGCTCTTTGGACATCTTCTTGCTGAATACATTACAGTTGGAGGACATTACACAGGCTCTGGCTGCTGGTCACCTAACCATTTATCTTCCAGTCCCCACCGCCATTTTCTCAGTGCATTTCCCCCTTTAGTAATACATGAGTAATTACATGGTAACTACAGCAGTGAGCGCCATGTGTTCCAACATTCAACAGAATGAATATGTTTACACAGTATCCATACACTTTCCCCTCAGGCAAAAAAACACACTGCATAGTTAATATCATATGCTTGTTTGTTTTTATGCAAACATTGTGCACTCATGGTTCATTTATAATGTACCTATAGGGGTATTATACTGTAGGGATACTAACTTGATTGGCTCTTGGATCTCAGGGGCATTGGGGTTGTGGAACTGCCTGGGTGATGGGTCAAAGGTTATCCGACACTGACAGTCAGGCTTGCTTTTAATTATGGGAAGGCGGGCGAACAGTTATCGGGAGACTGCCAGCTGAGACGACACCTCAGTGTGTGTGTGTGTGTGTGTGTGTGTGTGTGTGTGTGTGTGTGTGTGTGTGTTTGTGAGTGTGTGTGTGTGAGTGTGTGTGTATGTGTGTGTGTGTGTGTGTGTGTGTGTGTGTGTGTGTGTATTTTGTCACCGTGGCTGGAGGACGAGTGTTTACAAGGACGAGATGTCGACAATACATCCTCAAAATGGAGCCAACATGTCACAGCGTTATGGAGGAGCAATAATGTGGGGACATCATTTAATCAGCGGGGAAGGAAGAAACAGGGGCACATTTTATCATCTGAAAGGGACTCCAGGTCTGTTATTTCAGGCCATCATTTACTGGTCCCGTCTGGTGCAACACTTTTTCTGCTGGGATAGGATCATTGACCGCTACTGTATGCTAGGGCTGTAACGATATACGATTCGAACCGGAAATCGCGACATTCATATCCACGATACTGTGTCGCGGTGTGAAAAGGCAGAATCGCGACACACCCTTTCTAGTGTTTCACGCACTGCTTAGCTTTGCAGCTTACGTGGCCGCAAAATCAACCCACATCTCCCGCTTTACTTATCGGTAGCCTACGTTGTCCAAAAACTAATAAATAAATAATAATTTCATACCTCTCCTTGCTTTCATTGTAGACTATGTGTGCAACTTTACCAAACAGTAGAAGTAAACCCTCTCTCCTTGCCCCGCTCTCTCTCACTCTCCCTCCCTCTCCTGCTCAATGAACACGCGCGACTTAAATAAAACATTCACAATCGTGAAAGCAAGGACGCATAGAAGACGACTAGCTAAATTACTATTAAATCCGCTTAGCATCATTAGCTATTATTGCTGAACATATTTGTTTAAAACTCTTGCATTGAAGTTGACTGATCATCTCAATACCAGCGTTTCCCAAAAGGGCCTCTCCCAAGGAGAACAAGTAGGCCTATTATCTTGAAACTTAAACACACATGGGGAAACTGAACAGTCCAATCAGTAGACTATGATGGGCTAAACTAGCCAACTATGCTACTTTGTTTACAACATTTCCAGGCTTCAACCAGACAGCTGAATTAAAGAGGTAGAGTTGTAATAAAAAATAGTAGGCCTAGGCTATAGGCTAATCCAGTGTTTTTCAACCACTGTGCCGGGGCACACTAGTGTGCCGTGAGAGATCATCAGGCGTGCCGCAGAAAATTACCCAAATGTAACTCACTGGTCCAGAAAAGCAACTGGTGCATCAAAGAATTTATAACCACATGCTCTCATTGATTGTTTGATTGCACTATTTGTGGTATGCAGGCATTGTACAACGGGGGGCCCATATCCAGTATTCACAGAATCATCACATATCCAGTTCATAACAACAATTAAATTAGATATAGTCACCTACAAATGAAACAGAGGGCGCTTGTTTTATTGAGCAGGTCTTGCATAGAAGCCATAATAAGGCCATATCTGTGTATTATTTGAAGTTTTAGGCTATGGTATGTTTTTTTTTTCTTTACACAGGATGTTAGTGTGCCGTGGGACATTTTAAGTGTCAAAAGTGTGCCGTGGCACAAAAAAGGTTGAAAAACACTGGGCTAATCTGCATAAAGTGTGCTGTCATAAATATCAGTCATTCAGAAAAATATAAAGGATATAAAATAAAAGATATATTATATTGTAATCTTCTGGTGTTCTAAGGGAGGCTATTAAAATGTTATTTAATAAAATGTCTAGCCCCCCCCCCCCCAAAAAAAAAAATAAATAAAATCGAGATTCGTATCGAAGCGTGGGTCAAAAATCGTGATACAAACCGAATCGTGAAGTTGGTGTATCATTACAGCCCTACTGTATGCTGTTGGCTTGATGACACTAACAGGGATGCTCTCTTTTTGGGCTGGGGTTTGTCTGTATGTGCGTGTGTTAATTTGTGAGTGTGTGTGTGTGTGTTAATTTGTGAGTGTGTGTGTGTGTGTATGTGGTGTGTGTGTATGTGTGTGTGTGTGTTTGTTGGTCTGTGTGTGTGTGTGTGTGTGGGCAAATGGCGCTCCCTGTTATCATCGGTATAACAGGAAGTGTGATCCACGAGGACCTGCTGAAGGTGAAACTGGCCAGGCCTGACTAATCATCGTGCGAGAGATTGTTTTTTTTTTTCATTCCTGTGACTCCAACTCCGTAGCTCTGTGGTCATTGCTAGTCATTCAGCTGTGATTTCATTTCACTGCGCTGGCACCGCCGCCAGAAAGCCGAAGAGCCGTGTCACGCCGGCCCGGGCCACAACCACAGCCTTTTTTTTTCTCGCTTCGTCATCACTCGACTCGTCATGACTGGAAATAGCTTTTGCTTAAAGGGCTCCCCTCGGGTGAAACACACGCACACACACACACACACACACACATGCAC
>NW_027468680.1:11926852-11979352 GCF_046254945.1 Alosa pseudoharengus
GTGTGTGTTGAAGAGAGTTAGAGATTGTGGGGGATATATCCTCAGCAAAGTGGAGGCTCCATTCCCAAGCCAGCCTACAAACTGTGGAGCCAACACCAGTGCAGGGCGGCACACCAGACAGAGAGGGCGAGTGGCGACTAAGTGGAATTGGCAATCCCAGGCTGTGTCTGATTGGTCTGGGCATACAGCAGCACTGAGCAGGCCACTGGCCATTCCCATGTCCTGAACGCATTCCAAGACATGGGGGAAAAAGTTCAGCATCAGCTACTTCGAGGAGCAAAAGCCAGCACATTCTCCATTCTCGTTCAGACAGGCGCACGCATTCTAAACACATAGGCATTCTCTCTTTGTCTGAGGCACATACACACACACACACACACACACACACACACACACACACACACATAAAACCCATACACACACACACACACACACACACTCTCTCTCTATCTCACTCTCACATCTCTCACACTCACTCATACACACACACACACACACGCACACACACACACACACACTCACACACACTCACTCACTCACTCACTCACTCTCTCACACTTGCTCACCCACCCACACACACATCCACACATTAAAACTGGGGACATAAATCCAGACAGCCCATTAAATATCTAATACAGTTTATGTCATGCAATTTGCAGTGTACATATGTGGAATTTTACGATACAATAGTGGGATCTTTGCTGATGTCAACGCAAAGTGTTGTGCTTTATGGTTTCATCTAGAAGTTTAGTTTAGGAATAGTTGATGGGATGTCTTGCTTGATAACCGGTTTTGTGGAAAGTGCTAATTAAACATAAAATACAGCACCTACTGTAGCAAATGTATCAAAGCATCTGCACTCTCCATTCACACAAGATAAGTCATGTTTTTTTTTAATTTTGTCACACATATTTTTTGAGGAACCTGGCCTGCCGATTTGGTAAAGCTCAAGCCGGCATTTATGACGAGCCACCCGTCATCTCTGATCGGTCTGGCCCATCTGTCAGCGGAGTGACATCTTCTCCCGGAGCAGCTGCCCTGCCGACAGGAAGCGCGCGCGGCGTTGTGTAGCGTGGCTCCGATCCCAAACCCACTCGAGAAAAAAAAAACGCCACTAACACGCCGATTATGAATCAGAGATCATGGCGCTAGGGCCACATCATCCTCCAGGAGGGGACCTTTGGGGGGGGAGGGATGTGTGCCTGATGCTTCACACACGACCACGACACGCTCTGACGTCACACAATGGGACATGAGAGAGGAAGACAGAGGGAGAGAGAGTCATGTTTTTTTTTTTTTTTTGGGGGGGGGGGCAGAGAAAAAAAGACTCACTCATGTCTAAAAATAGAGCGTTTAAAAGTAGGCCAGGGCACGAAGCAGCCAGCTGGCTCACTGTGAGAATACTTTCATTTTTTTTATTTTTTTTTACTTTGTTGTGGCATCCAGTATGGAACTCTTAACCTTGCGCTTGTCAGAAAGGAGTCAGCGTTGTCTGGTTGTCGGGCCAAAAATGTGCAAAAAAAAAAGCTCAATTAATTGGCGAAAAATAATTACGCTGGGCGCATTGATAATTAGCTGCGCTCTTATTTGTTTTCCCTTTTTAAAGTGGCTGCCACTTCCTGTTGTCTCGGAGTGATCCGTTGCTCTTGCACCACGTTCGGTATATCCGTATCCCCGCAGCGAGACTTCTTCTCTTCTTTTCCGCTGCGTGCACTTTTTTTCCCTCTGATAATGCCACTATGCAAATCTCTCACTCCCTCCCCATTTCCAATGGTTAACAAAAAGGAAACGAAAGTGTCTCGGGAAGAACAAGCGGTGGTGGTGGTGGTGGCGGTGGAGGTGGCGGCGGTAGTAGCGGCGGCGTGCCATAAGTGTGCGTCGTCTCGCGCGCTCCTCGCCCGTAATCCACCCAAACAGCTTTTCTTCGACACTCCGCGGGTGGCTGACGGCGCATCAATGAGAATATTACAATGCCGCAGTCTTATAGTTTTACCCGTGCCACCTCAGGAAACGCCGGCGCATAAGTGAGGATCAGGGAAGCGACGAGCGCCAGGCGACGAGACGGAGAGGCGAGGCGAGGCGAGGCGCTTTCGATGGGGGAAATCAATGAGTGTGCCAGTCTGCCTCAGTTTTTGTTGTTTTTTCCCCCCTTTCTCTCTTTTTTAGCAGCCCGAGTCTTTGTGTAGTAAGTGTGTGAAGGTAAAAATGGGATAAAGCTCAGATGTGTGTGATGTTTTCATCTGTGTGATGTTTGGGCACACAGATCCCCCAATCCTGGTTTGTGTTATTTCTTTTGTCTCTCTCTCTCTCTCTCTCTCTCTCTCTCTCTCTCTCTCTCTTTCTCACTCTGCGTGTATGTGTGTGTGTGTGTTTTGTGTTTCTGAGAAAATGATTTGCGATTCTCTCTCCAGACGAGTGCAAATGAATTCTGGCGGGCGATACGAATGATTGCAGGGGGCCTGGGCTCGGCTGCTTGTCTGAATGATTCCCCTTCCTTTACCCCCCCGCCCACCCCACCCCGCTCATTGTTTCCCCGCTTGATTTCTGCAGCTTTGAATCGTTTATGACCACGGCTGATCACCACCATGAAAGGATGCCACATCTAAATTGTCTCTCTGTTTTTTCTCTCTCTCTCTCTCTCTCTCTCTCTTGCTCTCTCTCCCCCTCCTCCCCCTCCCTCTCTCTATCTTTCTGCAGCTCCTCCCTCTGTGCGCATCATACACTCTGGCCACGCATGCAACATCGAGGAGGAGCGCTATACAGAGAGGGTGTACACCATCCGCGAGGGGGAGACCCTGGAGCTCACCTGCCTGGTCACAGGACACCCCAGGCCCCAGGTGAGAGGCCTGACCCAGCTGGAACCCAGCCTCACACAACTCTGGGCCACCATGTACATTCTGATCCGCAGGGATGCTATGCCCCATACTGAGCCCGGAGAAGGGAGTAAAGTAGTCCATAGGGGCTATTGGATGGGTCATGGATGGCTTGTTGATGTTTTTGTTTTGCCCTGGAAGTACTGTAAATCAAAGGCAAAGGATGTGTGTTGTGATTTGAACCTATACTAGTAAGCATTACAGAGGCCTCCACCAAAGCCAAAGGTTCTGAACATGTAAGAACGTTGCCCAAGTTTCCCTGTTTTTCTAATTCGATGGATCATGCTCCACAGGTATGTGTTATGGCCCAGTGGCCTAATTACAGACAACAACTCGTGTCCTTGTTTGGATGGTCACTGAGCAATGGGCACCAGATTCTACATTGAGCTGCTTCTGTCCACGTTACCCCCCCCCACCCCCCCCCCCATGGTAATAATTGTTTTGGCACAAGGTTTGGCATGACACATTGAGGCAACAGATGAGCCTGGCGGCCTGGTTTGCCCCGTAGACCTGCTTCCCAGCAGGTGGAGTGTGGTAGAAGCGACACAGAGGTCATCTGTTGGAGCTGCAGGGAGAATGAGTGTTGATGAAATATAGGCCACCACTTGTACTGTAAGTCCCTCAGTACAAGGCTGCCAATGTCACCTGCTTTTTCTCTCCGAAAAAAAAACCCTTTGATGTTTAGTGAGAGTGCATAACTAAGAGTTTTAAAAGATATAGTCTTTTCATTTTCATTTTTTCCATTTATTATACAGGAAAGGATTAAAAGTAACATTAAGTTACAGTTTAAATGGGCCTGACTAAAAAGTTTCCAGCAGGTTCCTGTTCTGCAGAAACATAGAACATAGTCTGCCATTCTACTCAATTACACATACGTACATTTTTTGTCTAATTTAGCAAACTGTTCTGCAGTTTCCTCCATCTATCCATGCAGGGGTGTACTCATTATTTTCTAACAATTAATTCTGTTGTATGAACATTAACAGCCTCTCGCCAGAATCTTAGACTGTGCCTTTAACATCAGCCCTAAGAGGACTTTACCAATTTGGCACAGAAATGTGCAGAATCTCTATTGGCTCCACAGATCTCAATTTAGCTCCTCCACATAGATCATTATAATGAGCAGGAATGAGCAGGAGGGGGATCAGCGTGGTTGTTTTGCAGGAGGGTGGTGGTGGTGGTGGGGGGGGACCCCGTGACATGTTTTGCCATGGATACGGCACAGTACTGTAATCAGTGCATGGGTGTGCGTCTTGGTGGTAATTTGTTTAATGGCTGCCGAGTGATCGAATGCACGGAGCAAACATTGTCACACAGATCCCGCCGGCTTGATTGCATCCCCCCACGGCGATCGAGATGGATTAACACATCGATGTTAGTGGGAATGACGCCCACCGCAGGGCACAACGGTTCTGTGCTCCAGATAGAACCACAGTCATACTGGTTGGAATGGCCCGAGGAAAGAACCTCAATTATGCAATAATTTGATAATGACAGACCTCCAAGAACATATGCTTTCAAATATGAGAGGTGTATGAATAACTATTAGGACTGTAACAATACACCAACCTCACGATTCGGTTTGTATCACGATTTTTGACCCACGGTTCGATACGAATCTCGATTTTTTTTTTTTTTTTTGGGGGGGGGGGGTAGACATTTTATTAAATAACATTTTAATAGCCTCCCTTAGAACACCAGAAGATTACAATATAATATATCTTTTATTTTATATCCTTTATATTTTTCTGAATGACTGATATTTATGACAGCACACTTTATGCAGATTAGCCCAGTGTTTTTCAACCTTTTTTGTGCCACGGCACACTTTTGACACTTAAAATGTCCCACGGCACACTAACATCCTGTGTAAAGAAAAAAAAAACATACCATAGCCTAAAACTTCAAATAATACACAGATATGGCCTTATTATGGCTTCTATGCAAGACCTGCTCAATAAAACAAGCGCCCTCTGTTTCATTTGTAGGTGACTATATCTAATTTAATTGTTGTTATGAACTGGATATGTGATGATTCTGTGAATACTGGATATGGGCCCCCCGTTGTACAATGCCTGCATACCACAAATAGTGCAATCATACAATCAATGAGAGCATGTGGTTATAAATTCTTTGATGCACCAGTTGCTTTTCTGGACCAGTGAGTTACATTTGGGTAATTTTCTGCGGCACGCCTGATGATCTCTCACGGCACACTAGTGTGCCCCGGCACAGTGGTTGAAAAACACTGGATTAGCCTATAGCCTAGGCCTACTATTTAGTGGGTTTGATCCAGCAAGACCACAGCATGGCGGCGAAGCCATGCTGTGGGCTTGCGGAGCAAGCCCACTATTGTTCTTCTTAAGTTTACTTTATTTATTAGTGGGTTTGATCCAGCAAGCCCACTATTGTTCTTCTTAAGTTTTCTTATTATTATTAGTGGGTTTGATCCAGCAAGCCCACAGCATGGCTGAAAGCCATGCTGTGGGCTTGCGGAGCAAGCCCACTATTGTTCTTCTTAAGTTTTCTTATTATTATTAGTGGGTTTGATCCTGCAAGCCCACAGCATGGCTGAAAGCCATGCTGTGGGCTTGCGGAGCAAGCCCACTATTGTTCTTCTTAAGTTTTCTTATTAGTGGGTTTGATCCAGCAAGACCACAGCATGGCGAAGCCATGCTGTGGGCTTGCGGAGCAAGCCCACTATTGTTCTTCTTAAGTTTACTTTATTTATTTATTTATTATTCCTTTTCACCCACTTTTTGGCCGAACTACTGCTCCTAGACCATTTGAGCTATCGACGCAGTTCGAACTCCAAAAATTCAGGCCCGAACCGGTGTAACTTGCTTGTTAATTTCGTGTCGCTGGCCCTTGTCGTTTTCGCGGTATTCCCGTTTTTCTGCGTTTTTTGGGCCCATTGAAATGAATGGCGGAATGTTCAGAATTCAAATTTCGATTGTGACATCACAGCTCTAATTGCTTAAGCTTGCACCTGGAAGAGTTCTAAGCCACCTGGCAGAGCTCTAATGGGCTGGGCTGGGCTGTCTGTGTATATGAAGGTGTGTGCATGTAACTTTTGACCCGTATGTCCGATTTTCATAAATGAGGTACCGTTGGAATCCTTGGATGAGGCCGAGTTCCGTGCCCCAGATCAAACCCACTCTTGCAGTTCCTCGGAACCGCAATTCTAGTTATTTATTATTCCTGTTCACCCACTTTTTGGCCGAACTACTGCTCCTAGACCGTTTGAGCTATCGACGCGGTTCGAACTCCAAAAATTCAGGCCCGAACCGGTGTAAGTTGCTTGTTGATTTCGTGTCGCTGGCCCTTGTCGTTTTCGCGGTATTCCCGTTTTTCTGCGTTTTTTGGGCCCATTGAAATGCATGGCGGAATGTTCAGAATTCAAATTTCGATTGTGACATCACAGCTCTAATTGCTTAAGCTTGCACCTGGAAGAGTTCTAAGCCACCTGGAAGAGCTATAATGGGCTGGGCTGGGCTGTCTGTGTATATGAAGGTGTGTGCATGTAACTTTTGACCCGTATGTCCGATTTTCATAAATGAGGTACCGTTGGAATCCTTGGATGAGGCCGAGTTCCATGCCCCTGATCAAACCCACTCTTGCAGTTCCTCGGAACCGCAATTCTAGTTATTTATTAGTGGGTTTGATCCAGCAAGACCACAGCATGGCGAAGCCATGCTGTGGGCTTGCGGAGCAAGCCCACTATTGTTCTTCTTAAGTTTACTTTATTTATTTATTTATTATTCCTTTTCACCCACTTTTTGGCCGAACTACTGCTCCTAGACCGTTTGAGCTATCGACGCAGTTCGAACTCCAAAAATTCAGGCCCGAACCGGTGTAACTTGCTTGTTAATTTCGTGTCGCTGGCCCTTGTCGTTTTCGCGGTATTCCCGTTTTTCTGCGTTTTTTGGGCCCATTGAAATGAATGGCGGAATGTTCAGAATTCAAATTTCGATTGTGACATCACAGCTCTAATTGCTTAAGCTTGCACCTGGAAGAGTTCTAAGCCACCTGGCAGAGCTCTAATGGGCTGGGCTGGGCTGTCTGTGTATATGAAGGTGTGTGCATGTAACTTTTGACCCGTATGTCCGATTTTCATAAATGAGGTACCGTTGGAATCCTTGGATGAGGCCGAGTTCCGTGCCCCAGATCAAACCCACTCTTGCAGTTCCTCGGAACCGCAATTCTAGTTATTCCTGTTCACCCACTTTTTGGCCGAACTACTGCTCCTAGACCGTTTGAGCTATCGACGCGGTTCGAACTCCAAAAATTCAGGCCCGAACCGGTGTAACTTGCTTGTTGCTTTCGTGTCGCTGGCCCTTGTCGTTTTCGCGGTATTCCCGTTTTTCGGCGTTTTTGGGCCCCATTGAAATCAATGGCGGAATGCTGGGGCTTTATGACATCACAGCACCTCATTACTTGCACCTGGTAGAGCTCTGCTGCTAGAGTTGATTACTTGCACCTGGCAGAGTTCTAAGCCATCTGGCAATGTCTAATGGGCTGGGCTGGGCTGTCTGTGTATATGAAGGTGTGTGCATGTAACTTTTGACCCGTATGTCCGATTTTCATGAATGAGGTACCGATGGAATCCTTGAATGAAGCCCAGTTCAATGCCTTGCCAGCACTAAGTGTAAAGGTAATGTTCGCGCTGTCTCATCTTTTTTTTAAAGCCAAACCATGTTGATACAGGTCATTAAAAAATATATATATATATTTTCCAAATCCATTCAGCCCAGTTCAATGCCTTGCCAGCACTAAGTGTAAAGGTCATGTAAAAAAAGAGGAGACAGTGCGAAGCGCTGTCTCCTCTTTTTTTTAAAGCCAAACCATGTTCATATAGGTCAGTAAAAAAATAAATAAATAAAGTATTTCACCAATCCATTCAGCCCAGTCCTATACCCAGCTAGCTCCATTTGAACTTAGTCATGTGTACAGTTGTATAGATTATTACATTGAGAAACATACATTCATACAGATATCATGCATATCCACGCAGCATTACTAATCAAGTTACTCATCGTTGCCCAGCAAGAAGTCCACAATCAATTCAATTGTCTTGCCACGATCTGTGGAGCTTACAGACAACGTTATATTACTATAGGTTCTGTATGCTATTTAAAGCCGACCTAACGCTGAGTCCCTTCTAGACGGTGTGTTGCAATGCATTCTGGGTGCTGTGCTGTGATTCGACGGCTCGTCACCTGACCCACCAAACAACAACTCTCTGGGATGTGGCAAATATCGCGTAAAAACCTTGTTGCCGGAACAACAGGGAAAAGGCAACAGGATAGCAGCACGAAAGATACACAGGATACACACGGAATTTTGATGGACGTCCTTATCAGTCTATGGTCTAACTTATAAACGTGTCGGGTCAACGTCAACGATAAGTAAGTTAGGCTAACGTAAACGTTAGCTATTTGCTGTTGTCATATGCTAGTGCTATATGCTTTAGGCTACGTGATGGCCATTTATCACACTAATTTTAGGTACTACTTTTACGAGGTCTGTAGTTCCGTCAAAATGTATCATATCGTTGAACAGACTACAAGGTTATCTTCCTTAGACTTCGTAGATGTAGTTACTACAATTTGGAAGCGAATTTCGAAGTGTAAATATGGTTTTAGTGTGTAAACAGACCAACCGCGATTTTGCAATGAAGTTAATGGAACCTTTTATGTAGGGCTTCTAGGCTACTTTCACGAAGTCTGTAGTTCTGTGAAAATGTATCTTATCTATGAACAGACTACATGATTATCTTCCTTAGACTTCGTAGATGTAGTTACTACAATTTGGAAGCGAATTTCGAAGTGTAAATATGGTTTTAGTGTGTAAACAGACCAACCGCGATTTTGCAATGAAGTGAATATGGAGCCTTTTATGTAGGACTACTAGGCTACTTTCACGAAGTCTGTAGTTCTGTCAAAATTGATCTTATCTATGAACAGACTACATGGTTATCTTCTTTAGACTTTGTAGATGTAGTTATTACAGTTTGGAAGCGAAATTCGAAGTGCAAATATGGTTTAAATGTGTAAACAAGACGCCTGATGTTTAATATATGTTAATGAATGGGCACAGTATTATTGTGTACAGTAATGGGCTATCAGTAGTATGTAAACAGTTCATGTGTTATGTGATTTACATAAACTAACAACAGAAATGTTAAAAGCTGGTATTGTGTTTCCTGAATTTTTACATTCAGGCATTCAAATGAAATGTAATTAAATAGCATATCAATCATGCAACAATGCAAAAACAATGAAACTAGTGTAGGCCTAATTATATTTTACATTAGTAAAGCAGTACTCTGATGTGCATGCTTTCACAAACTTTTGTAAACAATCTTAGCACTTTAAACATTGACTGTTTTGAAGTGCATGTAGGCAATATAGTATAAAAATAATAATTGTGATATCATTACAATTTGATAGGGGTTGGGAGGAGGGGGTGGGTTCATGTAGGTGGGCCCTATGACCCCAAAGTATGCCTTGACTGGGCCTCAGGTCAAAGAAGTTTGAGAAATGCTGATGTAGACAACAAAGCAGCAAGGAGGCGTCGTGTGATCATTTAAACAAGTTTTATGACGAGGTCGATGAGGGTGGGAAAAATCGTACATTTCTGTGCAAACTTTGCCCGCACTTCAGTCACATTGTCTTTTAAGAAAATGCAGTCCTTTTTTCGGTTCCAGCAGCCAACAACCTCAGAACTGACCCTTCAGGCCTCTCAGGAGGCGCTGGCCTTTAACCGCAGCCAGAAGAGAGTCAGCAGAAATTTGATTGCCTTTAAAAAATCTGACTTCTTAAAAAATCTTAAACTGGCTGCATTACGTGATTATTTCTGAGATTCTGATACGTTTTTAACCATGACCTATACACAGTTCTGGTTTGAAAATGTATCTCTTAAAATAATCACTTTATGCAGTCAGCTTAAGATGGCTTACTAGCAACTAACTAATTACCCTAGCAACAACCTAGAAACCACCCCTGTAATGTCAACCTAGCGACCACCATAGCAACCAGCATAGCAACCATGTTATTTATGCGTTTTAGCTTATTGGATGTTGCGTTAATGCAGACAACTTTTGATCCGTGTGCCCGATTTTCATAAATGAGGTACCGTTGGAATCCTTGGATGAGGCCGAGTTCCGTGCCACTGATCAAACCCACTCTTGCAGTTCCTCGGAACCGCAATTCTAGTTTATTTATTATTCCTTTTCACCCACTTTTTGGCCGAACTACTGCTCCTAGACCGTTTGAGCTATCAACGCGGTTCGAACTCCAAAAATTCAGGCCCGAACCGGTGTAACTTGCTTGTTAATTTCGTGTCGCTGGCCCTTGTCGTTTTCGCGGTATTCCCGTTTTTCTGCGTTTTTTGGGCCCATTGAAATGAATGGCGGAATGTTCAGAATTCAAATTTCGATTGTGACATCACAGCTCTAATTGCTTAAGCTTGCACCTGGCAGAGTTCTAAGCCATCTGGCAGAGCTCTAATGAGCTGGGCTGGGCTGTCTGTGTATATGAAGGTGTGTGCATGTAACTTTTGACCCGTATGTCCGATTTTCATAAATGAGGTACCGTTGGAATCCTTGTGTGAGGCCGAGTTCCATGCCCCTGATCAAACCCACTCTTGCAGTTCCTCGGAACCGCAATTCTAGTTTTTATTACAACTCTACCTCTTTAATTCAGCTGTCTGGTTGAAGCCTGGAAATGTTGTAAACAAAGTAGCATAGTTGGCTAGTTTAGCCCATCATAGTCTACTGATTGGACTGTTCAGTTTCCCCATGTGTGTTTAAGTTTCAAGATAATAGGCCTACTTGTTCTCCTTGGGAGAGGCCCTTTTGGGAAACGCTGGTATTGAGATGATCAGTCAACTTCAATGCAAGAGTTTTAAACAAATATGTTCAGCAATAATAGCTAATGATGCTAAGCGGATTTAATAGTAATTTAGCTAGTCGTCTTCTACGCGTCCTTGCTTTCACTATTGTGAATGTTTTATTTAAGTCGCGCGTGTTCATTGAGCAGGAGAGGGAGGGAGAGTGAGAGAGAGCGGGGCAAGGAGAGAGGGTTTACTTCTACTGTTTGGTAAAGTTGCACACATAGTCTACAATGAAAGCAAGGAGAGGTATGAAATTATTATTTATTTATTAGTTTTTGGACAACGTAGGCTACCGATAAGTAAAGCGGGAGATGTGGGTTGATTTTGCGGCCACGTAAGCTGCAAAGCTAAGCAGTGCGTGAAACACTAGAAAGGGTGTGTCGCGATTCTGCCTTTTCACACCGCGACACAGTATCGTGGATATGAATGTCGCGATTTCCGGTTCGAATCGTATATCGTTACAGCCCTAATAACTATATATAATAAACTAGAGAGGTGTATGAATAACTTATTCAAACTGTATAGATGTTACTAGACGCTTTCAGTAGAAGTAGATCAAACTAACTAATCCTTTGTAATGGCGTACTGCAGATGCAACTCAGTGTTGATGAAAAATACTCTGCAGTTAATCATGTCAGTAGCAGTAATTGCAGGCCAGGTGTGGTGCATTTAACAACGCAGAGCATTCAAGAACTACGTTTAAATCATTTTTCGCAGACACAATAGAATAACTGATTTGAATGGTGTAGATCTGGCTGCTCCAAACAACTCCTATTTTATTTTAAACAGCGTTGTGTATTGTTCGTGAAAATGGTTCTGCGTCTACCCATATTGCTGGGCGGTAATTGCAACTGTTGTTATGACAAGCAGACACACACACACACTCACACACACACACACACACACACACACACACACACACTCACACACACACACACACACACACACACACACACACACTGTGTGTTTTCGTTGTCTCACTTGTTTTCACTTTCTCACCTCTCTCGCCCGGTGCACACCATTTCTAGCTGAGCTAAGCACACCTCACTACACACACAAACAAACACACACACACACACACACACACACACACACACACGCACACACAAAGCATGCACGCACTGCACGCACTACCTCTTCCAGACACACTTTGGGGAATTGCAGTTATTACGACGTTCAGCCGTGGGGGTTAAGTGTCTTTCGCTGTTTGTTTCTTCTTTTTCTTCCACACACTCGGAGGAAACATCCTACTAGTGGGCCCTTGGGGGGGTTAAGGGGTGGTGGTGGTGGTGGTGGTGGTGGTGGGATGCTATTTTTCTTCTGGTGCCAGAGAGCTCCCCTTGGCAAAGTTTGGTAGTTGATGTAGCAATTCAAAGATGAAAGGCCATCACTTTTTTTAGCAGGGAAAAAAGTTTGCCCTCCTGACTCTGCTACCATGGTATCTGAGAGAGAGTGGCTTAAGCTAACAGGTTAGGAATAAACCCATCAACGGGATTCACACACACACACACACAACACACACACACACACACACACACACACACACACACACACACACACACACACACGCGCACACACACACACACACACACACACACGCACGCATGCAGCATTACACCCCCCGCTGTTCTGTAGCACTAGCACAGGGATGCTAAGCTGATTAGCTCAAAGTGTGATGGCATTTTTTTTTTTTGCCAGGCTTTGAAGGTGAAGGTTGTCTTGCAAAAATAATTTAATAAATGAATAAAGATAAATAAAATAAATAAAAAAACGAGCCTTACGCTACAGTAAGCCACATGTGGACAGACTTGCTTAACGGACTGCCCCGTGCGGAGTTTGTTGTGGCTCTTTGGTGCGACAGTGCTGGCAGTAATCTCCCCTACTCCGTTTAGCGGAGCGCCCCCCCGGAGGACTGGAGTCCATTCTGTTGCACTGAGGTCACCCCGCTTTGCCTGACACCTCGGGGCCCCCTGTAGGAGGGGCTGCTAGCCAGTCCCAGGTGTGTGCTTTTTAGCGGCTGAGTGCTCGGGTGTGTGTGTGTGTGTGTGTGTGTGTGTGTGCGTGTGTGTGCGTGTGTGTGTGCGCGTGTGTGTCACGCCGGGACTCTGTTTGGGAAAATGAGTGTACAGCAATTCCACAGGGTAAGCAGAGAAGGAGAGAGGGAAGAAAGACAGAGAGAGAAAAGAAGAGAGGGAGAGAGAGAGGGAAGAAGAGAGGGAGAGAAAGAGAGAGAGAGATGGCCTCAGGGGAAATCACCAAATGCTCACAGCTGCAGTCACGATATGGAGCTCCGTTGGGAAATCCACCATTAACACAGTACGACTTGTAAGGAAACGCTCTATATGTGTGTGTGTTTGTGTGGGTGAGTCTGTTTGCAGATGCATGCAGCATAGAGTACAATTTTGAGCATACACACATACAGAATATGAACACACACACACTTTTACAGCAGATGCATGCACCCATGAGCACGCACGCACACACACACACACACACACACAAACACACACACACACACGGATATACATACACATGTTTCACATGCACACAGTCATGCACAAGACATTAAACTAAGTCAAACAGACTGGGCCACAATATCCACTCCAGACGTGATCTGAAAGCCACTATCAGTGCCTACGTGTCCCCACTGTTCTCCCCGCTCCTATTTACCTCTCCCCTTCTCCCTTGCCATCTCTCCCTCCACCCCCCTCTCCTCTCCTCTCCTCTCCTCCCTCTCTCTCCATCCATCCCTCTCTTCCCCCTGTCCTCCCCTCTTGTTTCTCTCTTTCTTTCTACCTCTTTCCTCCCCTCCCCCCCCAGCATCCCTGCTCCCCAGCTGTGCATTTATGGGAGCGTCTGGCTGCCTGGATGGGTGGAGGTCCAGGGTATGTAATGAGATAAGACTTTAGTACCAGGGGCTGTTTTCACACGAGGCCCATCTTTGCAAGCGGCGCGGGCTGATAATGAATACGTGTGTTGTGATATCGCTCCCGAGACACTGAGGCCGGCCAGGGCCACTCCGAAACAGATGGCGCTGTGGACACATCAGCATACCTTCCTGGTTTTATTTGTACGCTTTTTAATGTAAGGTGTATATGTGAGTTTGTGTGTGTGTGCGTGTGTGTGTGTGTGTGTGTGTCCCTCTCTCTGTGTGTGTGTGTGTGTGTGTGTGTGTGTGTGTCTGTGTGTGTGTGCGTGTGTTTGGTCACCTTGTCTCATGGAAGGTGATTGAACTCCAAATGTGGCCTGATTGCATTCAGCTGAAGCAGACCCAGGCCAAGTGTGCTATAAAGGACTCACACACATTCAGCTGTGATATATGATACACGTACACACACACACACACGCACACACACACACACACACACACACACACACACACACACACACACACACACACACACACACACACACACACCTATTGACTCACACACACACCAATCTCACACAGACACACTCACAATCTCACACAGAAACACACAGACATACACACAGTATATCCCTTGCCTGCATCTTTGTCATTGATGAAGTTAGTGGGTCGTCGTGCTCCCCTACCACACACGCCTTGGGTAGCCCCAGCCCCCTTCTCCTGCTGAGAGGCCGTGCAGGGTGGCACGGCCTGCGTGGGCACAGCCATCCTTCTCCCCTCTCGCTGCCCCTCCAGACGCGCCATCGCTGACACGGCGGCCCCTGCCTCAGTGCTCGGAAGTGGCACAGCATTCCTGGCTCCGTTGTCATTTATGCCCACTTAGTTTTTCCAGCGTGCCAGGGACAGGGGGAGTGGAGGGAGCTGAGAGCTGTGTGCCAGATACAGAGAGAGAGAGAGAGACAGAGACAGAGAGAGAGAGAGAGAGAGAGAGAGAGAGAGAGAGAGAGAGAGACAGGGAGAGACAGGGAGAGAGGGATGGTTAAGAGAAAAGGTCCCTTGCAGCTGAGTTGAAAATCCAGCTTGGGGAAAAGAGAGGAAGAAAGAAAATAAAACATAAAAAATAAATAAAAAAAAAACACTTTCACAAAGTTTGCTGCTGAATAGGTATTTATTTTGCTGCAGAGGCCTACATGCCATGCCATAACCAAAATGCCTGAGTGGGGTTTTGGAAATGTTGAGCCCGCCCTGCTGTTAAACCCTGTCTCATCAATGATTTTACAGCAATGCTGTATTAATCAGGGGTTAGCAGAGAGCTGTACGAGTTCTGACATCACCTTTGAAGAGACCAAACAAATTAGCGCAAGCTAACATCACTTGACGCGTAAACGAAGCGCGCAAGTCGCTCTGTCTCACCTCCCGTGACGAGCAGCCGTGTCGACTAAAATAAGAGCTCCGCTCGGCATGTACGCAACCGAGGGGAAGAGACACCCCCCTCTTCATGTGGATCGCTGTCTCAGTCACAGCAGATACAGATCACTTGGGCCACATCCGCTGTAATAGCGGCTACAACAACCAAGAGCTATCCATCAACTGATTAGGATCTCTCAGCCAGCCTGCTGTAAGTCAGGCTGGACCTCGAGAGGCCCTCGGGGAGGACCGGTTTGTTCAGCGGGGAAAGGGTCTGTCGCCGAACGACCGTGACATGTGCCCCTGTATTCACTATATGGTCAGTACATTTCGGTGAATTACTGATTTCGCTCACTGCCGAAACGAATGGAGCCCTGCAGGACATGGGGAGGCCGAGCGGGACCGTGGCTATATTACGAATGGTCTCGAAGGTCCCATAGGAGGAAGGGTTTATCTTCCCCTGCGACAACTCATTCTCTGAGAAAACTACATAATAGAGGGAGGAAGAGAGTACGAGAGAGAGAGAGAGAGAGAGAGAGAAACAGCTATGCTGTTATTGTAGCTCATTTAGCCGGTGGCGGCGGGCTTTAAAGACTCTCCTCTTTAAACAGTGTCGCTGTATTCTCCCGGCCTGTCCTTTGGAGCTCGGCGTTCACAAAGAGAGGGAGAGACGATGAGCTGAGGCAGCCATGTGAGAGTGTAGAAATTGGGCTACGGCTCAGATTTACAGTCGCAGCTACCGCATCGGGGAGAGGGAGGTTTAGCTGCTCAGAATGGTAAATATTTTAGTTTGCATCCGAGCGCTTTTGATTTCTTCATGAGGCGAGCTGCCTCCCCACCTCCCCTGTCCTCCCTCACCAGTTCACACTTTGTGCCCGGCTGCATTTTCTCAGGCCCTGCCGTGTGGTATCGGGATTTTATGACAAACTTATTTTTATTCACTCTCTCTCTCTCTCTCTCTCTCTATTTCTCTCTTCCTCCTCCTGCTTTCCTGTGGAAGTAATGCTACTCCTTTGTTTTCGGTAAATCACGGCGATGGCACTAATAGGCTTATAAGATCATTTGCCGTGGCTGATGTATTGCTTTTAATTATGACACACAGGAGAGGTGACAACGGAGGGAGACTGGCAATTACACTGCGAGGTGAAAAAGTGGAGGAGGACGTGTCATTTTTTTCCTCCCTCTCTCTCGCTCTCCTTCTTCCTCTCTCTCCTTCTCTCCCTCTCTCCCTTTCTCTCGCTCTCCTTCTTCCTCTCTCTCTCCCTCTCCCTCTCTCTCTCTCTCTCTCCCTCCCTCCCTGTATCTCTGGCTGTCCGTGGCAGGCTAGAGTCAGTGAGGGTGGATGAGTATTTGTCCTGACTGACGTGTGGGATGGGTACCTGGAGGGCCCAGGCCATGTGTCTGCACCTCTGAAGTCTCTCTGGCGTGGGCTCCGACTCAGGCTCTGGCTGCCATGCCACAAACATCAGCGCCCACTGTTATCAGAACCTGCCAGGTGTTTGAATGACCTGACACCACTTCATCGCCCTGCAATGGTCACTGCTGGGCCACTTTTTTTTTTTTTACATCTTTTGCTGCAGTGATTTCTCTGTCATTCTCTCTCTCTCTCTCTCTCTCTCTCTCTCTCTCTCTCGCTCTCTCTTTTTTTTCTCCTACTCCCTCTCTCTGTATCTCTCTCTCTGTCTCTCTCTCTATTTGTGTGTCTCTCACACAGTTACACATACACATTTCCCTCTCGCTCCATCTTTTTTCTAACTGTCCATTCTTTCTATTTGTCCCCTCACTCTCACAAACAGACAGATTGCATTTATAGATCCATAGATCCAAGTCTCAAACATTCTTAGCAACAGAACAGTGCAAACCTACACATGTACGTACATCTTTGGATATAAATGTTATGTGGCTTCATACAAATGCATGAACACGATTTTCTTTCTCAAATAGGGCGCACTTTGCATTAAAATCGATCCATCAACAACAAGCAAGATATGTGAAACGTGAAGGGCAATTCACACATTTTTTTCTTTCATTTGTATGGATATCCATCATATGGGTATGTCAGATGGGGAACATGCTGTATATGTCTACTGCCCCATAAACACAGGGTGTAATTCATATTGGTTCAATAAACACAGTTTGCAAACATAACTAATAATAGCCGTAATCCAATGACTTGTGCATACAAATGTCACATACTTCAGATGTCAGCTGTAAAAGTGGACTGTTCACATGATCAGTTTAGAGTGGGTACTGCCCTACAGCTGATATGGGACAAAATAGATTCACACTCACACATACACACACACACACACACACACAGAGACACACACACATGCACACACACACACACACGCACTTGCAAATTCATGCACTTATACATTTGGACACGCACGTAATGTTCTCACGCTTAGTCATTCTCTGGATAGCACATGTTTTATGTAAGGCCGTGAACGGCAGCCAATACATTGTCACTCCGGTGGGCAGTAGCCAGTTGCTCAGTGTGTGAATAACTTGTCAGTCATTCCTCGTGCTCCTAGGCAACCACGGTTGTTTTATAACCATGGCCACTTTGTGATGCACATGCATGTGTGTGTGTGTGTGTGTGTGTGGTTGTGTGTGTGCGCGCACCAGTCTGAACGAGCAGGGGTAAAAAAAAAAAAAAAAGATGTCCACAACCGTGTGATGTTCGTAGCTAGAGGACATGTTTTTTTTCCCCTCCTGTGTGATTTTAACAGACTGGGAAGGAACCTTGCGGGGAGATGTAATGGCGACAGCTTGAGATAAGGAAGGTGACATATTGATTTGATCACCAACCGCCAGATAATGTAGCCTTTTCTCCCCTTTAGGGGATGGCTCTTTACAGTAATGGAACCAGGCTTGTAAGATCCATTAGACTACCTTCAATCATAGACGGATGTTGCAAACATAAGGTGCAGTTGATGACAGTGCTGGCAAATAGCTCACAGATGACAGTGGAGAGCATAAAAGGGAACACTATTACTGCACACACTGTGCTGTGTGTGGTCATTACATGGGCTATATGGATGGACATGCAGCACTTCATACCCAACACTTTGTCACTGTATATGTAACTTTAGCACTAGTATTGCGTTTGCTGTGTACTTAGATTTGCAATAGCAAAATAATATTACTGCCCGTCCCCTATTTCCTCCCTCTTACGTGTATGTGTCACTTAATATTAATTTCTAAAGTGTTGTAAGGCTGCGTGTATAAATCCGCTTGGAGCTCCAGTGGAATTTTGATTTGCGACGAGAATTCTCAGTCTAACCGTTGATGTGTCGTGTGAAAGGTCTGAAATAGGCACCCACCAGCACTGAACTCCGAGCGTGGTAAACAAAATCGGATATTTCAGGCAGTAAAAGCCCCGGTAAGAACCAAACCAGATTTTGTTCAAATCTACACACCTACTGTATGGCTACTGAAAAACGCAAGGATCATTTATCAAATGGTATTTTGAAGTATTAAAAAACATTGTTGTTTTAGAATTTTCAAACAAAAGGGGCGGTAATTGGTGTTTTTACAATAAATATATCATTTATAGAAGCTGTTATAAGATATGTTTGGAATAAGGTCTGGACATAAGGGTTAGAGGACCTATATGATAGGTGTTCATAGCAGCAGTTATTATTACATCATGTAGGGCTGAAAGATTAATCGAAATCCAATCGAAATCACAATTTGAACTAATGCAATTAGCAAATGGCAAAGGCTGTAATTAATTTTGCAGGTCTGGTAAATAATGTCACTTATATGTTTTTGAAATTCATGTCGTCATGCTCATCAATCAGAGGTACTGTACACCAGACAGGGCCCAATTTAAAGCTATATTAGGAAGTCTTTCATATATATTTTGATTACCCTTGGATTAGTAGATACAGCAGTTCATATTTCAATTTATCTAAAATGTATTATATTATATGAGTTCTGGACTGAAGCTTGATAATATTGCAAATCAAATCGCAATTGCAATATCTAAAATATCTGAAAATATGTGAAATAAATCACAGTTAGATATTCTCCCCGAATTATTCAGCTCTATTGCATAGCCTACATGAGAACATTCTGAAATATGTTCTCGATACAGAGTTTAAAGGCAGAGCATGGCTTCTCAGTCGCAGCCTGAGTCCTTATTTCAACTCTGTTTGGCAGATATTTTGACATCATTATCATTATTATTAGTCACAAGGAACATTTCCCAGATACTGTTTATCTTAGAATTATTTTTAGGGTGCTAACAAGAAGACATTTTCTTCATTAAAAAGGGGAAGTACTGCATTTGCGCATCTCCCTGACAGAGCAGTCGGTTATTCTGGTCGTTTTGACTTAAAGTGCCATCTGAACATTTTTCCCTTAATAAATACATACACACTTAGACATTAACATACTCGGTCTGTTTGTCTATCTCTCTTTCACACACGTACACACACACACACATACACACACACACACACACACACACACACACACACACACACACACACACACACACACACACACACACACACACGCACACACACAACACCTTGTCTCTCTCTCTCTCTCTCTCTCTCTATCTATCTCTTTCTCTCTCTGACGTTCCCTTCTTCACTGTAAATATAGCTGCCTGGTGTTAATATTGTGGTGGTGCTGTGATCTGGGTGGCTCAGAGATGACAGAGCACTAATGGGTGTTAAGACACATTACACACATACAGGCAGAACAGCAGCACAGGGGAGTGGAGTGTGTGTGTGTGTGTGTGTGTGTGTGTGTGTGTGTGTGTGTGTGTGCCTGCTATACAGGGCGGCTGGCGGCATAGTGGTGTTTCACTCTATGGATTATGTCAGTTTCAAACCAGAAGCACACACAAACAATCCAGGCTGATGACATTCCTCCAATGTGCTGGCCTTTAAAAAAGGAAGGTTCCTCATGGATTCTTCGAAAAAAGCTAAAGGTCGTAGATCACATTTTCCGCAACAGGAACCTTTCGCTGCCAAAGAAGAGTTCCCCCGGGGGCTGGAAAGTGTAAAAATTGCTCAAAAGCAGGCAAAGAACCTTTTGAATGTTTCTAGAAAGATCCCTCACACATCCAAGAAGGGGTTTTAAATAGAACCTCTTCAAGGTTGTACCATGGTGAAACATCCAAGAACCACAGGTCCCCCCCCCCCCCCCTGTTTGTGCTGTGTGTGGAGCTCAGACGCTAGCCGGTTCGGTGTTGCATGGCGGTGCAGACGATAGCATGCGGCGTCTCAGGGACTTTCTTCCCTCCTACTGTCTGCTCTTTTGAGTTCCCAGACTGGGAGTGGAGACAGAGACGTCAGAGAGACAGCCACTGTGCCCTCACCCCAATGCTTTTAGCTTTTGAAGCGCATGCACTTCTCTCTCTCTCTCTCTCTCTCTGTCTCTCTCTCTCTCTCTCTCTCTCTCTCTCTCTCGTTCTCTCTCTGTCTCGTTCTTTCTCTTGCTCTCTCCTTGTCTCATTCATTCACTTTCACTCTCATCTCCAGGTCGCACTTTCTCTGTCCTCATTGGTGTTTATCCTTTATCCTGGCGAGTTGTCTCTCTGTCGCCGTCTTCCCTTGTTTCTCCTCTCCCTGTCTCCCCCACTACCATCTCTCTCTCGCCTTGTCTCTCTGCTTTTTCTTCTTCTCCTCGCCGCGCCGTTGCCTGTTTACACTGTATTTCTCTGTCTCCATGCACCATGGCGATCGCCTTCTCTCTGTCGCCCTCTTGCTCACCCTCTCTCTGTCTGTCTCTCTCTCTCTCTCTCTCTCTCTCTCTCCGTCCCTATCAGGATGATTTCTCCCTCTGCCATTTTCACCCCATCTCTACCTCATCTTGCCTCTGGCTCTCTCTCCTCCCCTCTCCTTCTCTTTCCCTCTATCTCTCTCTCCTCCCCTCTCCTTCTCTTTCCCTCTATCTCTCTCTCCTCCCCTCTCCTTCTCTTTCCCTCTATCTCTCTCTCCTCCCCTCTCCTTCTCTTTCCCTCTATCTCTCTCTCTTACACTGACTGCCTTCCCCGTTTCCCTTTCTCTCACTTCACCTTCTCTCTCACCCCTCCATCCCTCTATCTCTCTCTCTGCCTCTCTCAGTCTCCCGCTCTTTCTCCATCTCTCTCCCTCCCTCTCTCTCCCTCTCTCTCTCTCCCTCTCTCTCTCTCCCTCTCTCTCTCTCTCTCCCTCCCTCTCTCTCTCCCTCTCTGCCTACCTTTCCATTTTCTCCTCTCCTCCACTTCCACTCCTCCCATCTCCTCCCCCCTCCCCCCACTCTCTGCTCTGTAAGATCAGTGTTCCTGTTTCCTACTAACACACACACACACACACACACACACACACACACACACACACACACACACACCCTCCCTCCCTCTCTCTCTTTCTGCTCTGTGAGATCAGTGCTCCTGGTTCCCACAGACAATGAGGGGGCCGGAGGAGGCACAGGGCTGCTTTATGACAGACTGTGGAGGCAGAGGCCTATAAATAGAACATGCACAAACCAACACACACACACACACACACACACACACACACAAACACACACACACACACACACACACACACACAAACACACACACACACACACACACACATATGTGCATACACATGCATGCACTTACACGCACTCTCTCCCTCTCTCTCTCTCTCTCTCTCCCTCTCTCTCATTCTCTTTCTCTGTCTCTCTCTCTCTCTGTCTGTCTGTCTCTCACACACAAACTCATATAGACACACACACACACACACACTCTGTCTCTCTCTGTCTACACACACACACACATGCTCACACGCTCTATCCTCATGCAGTCATTTCACATCGTACACTACGTACACTACGCACACATGCCCCAAGCACGCACACACACACACACACACACACACACACACACACACACACACACACACACACACACACACACACACACACACACACAGACGGAAAAAAACAATCTTTCTCACACACAGGCTCATACGTCAGCGCTGTGCACTGATCAGGGCCTGAGAGCCACGATACACGGATCTGCTGACTAGGAGGGGATTGCATCATAGATCTACACTGGCACCTCTGACGTGTGGTACAGTACGGAAGTGTGTGTGTGTGTGTGTGTGTGTGTGTGTGTGTGTGTGTGTGTGTGTGTATATGGGTGTGTGTGTGTATGTGTAGATGTGTGTGTGTGTGTGTGTGTGTGTGTGTGTATGTAGGTGTGTGTGTGTGTGTGTGCGCTTGGGGCATGTGTGTGTGTGTGTGTGTGTGTGTGTGTGTGTGTGTGTGTGTGTGTGCGCGCGCATGCCCGCTTGTGTGTGTGTGAGGACGCTCTGCCGAGCCAGCTGCAGAATATTCTTCCCCCTCCTGGCCATTCATCATCTGTACACTTGTGCCGCTGGTCTTTCTCCTTCTTAACGCATCCTCTGACCAGTCTGCCATTACACGTCTGAACATGCTGTATCACTGCAGTAAAACAGCTGTACAGTAGTGCAGTCTAGTGAAGAGAACTGCAGACTGGACTGGACCACCATAGCAGATGATCTAGTTGGAGTTCTGGAGGACGAGACACACACACACACACACACACACACACATACAGATCACTGAGATTGTGTGATCTTTTTTGTTTTTATAACGTGTAGCATTATTTTTACAGAAGAGCTAAGAATTCCAACATTTCTTTTTCGCCAGTCGACAATTGAAGAAGACACGGCTAGCGTTCCGACATAGGTTGGGGCGTCATGCGTCACCCATCAAACAAATTGCTGGACGTGCCACAGTGGTTTCAGGTTTTGGCTCCCTGGCTGACCGAGACGGCGCCTGTCGTGGCTCATAGGCAGTGCCAGTGGCCGAGCCTTTACAAATGCCGTCACTGCAGTTTTTCACGCCCCAGTGGTGGGACCTGGTCGCCGTCGATTGACCCTTTGTGTAGCATCTGACCTCGCTCCGTCACTAGAAGCCCCCTCCGCGTCCGTAACAAGGCTTGGAGTGACTCGTCTCCCGGGGGGGGGTGGGGGGGTTTCTCTCTCACCCCCTGGGGCTGCTGATGAAATCAGTCATTGATCATTGAACAAGGACCAATCACCCCCTCCCTGTCTCTCTCTGGGGATGGTGGTGCGGCTGGAGTGGTCATAGTACAGAACCATGGTGGGCTCAAACAGAGGGGGGTTCAGCTGCCATACTTGTGGGCACGCTGAGCCGAGAGCTTTTGTGTTTCCACTTGGCTGCCTGCAATGTTTGAAACTGTATGTACCGGACTTACAAGGAGTCAGGACTTTGCCTTCGATTTAAAAAAGAAAAAAAAAAAACTAGCCCCTATCCACCAGCAGTGCCCTCCCTCCTCTCTCTCTCCCTCTCTCTCTCCCTCTCTCCCTCCCTCTCTCCTTTCCTCCTTGCCTCTCTTTCTCTCTCCCACTCTTTTTTTTCTCTCAAGCCTGAAGAGAAAGCTGGCGTGGCAAAGCCTCATGAATTCCAATGCGGTGTTATTCCTAACCAACACCAATACGCGTGTAAACAAATCCATTCCCTCTCCCCTGTCCCCACTAAGGCATGAAATGGATTTCATCCGCACACAACTTGGAGGTTATGACATCGGCCTGCTGAAAACGGAAACCCGCCTTCAACCCGCCTTCAACCCTTCTTATACCTACTTACACACATACAGTATGCATGCACACACACACACACACACACACACACACACACACATACACACACACACGCGCACACACGCACGCACAAACACGCACACACACACACACACACGCGCACACACACACACACACACACACACACACACACACACACACACACACACACACACACACACACACACACACACACTATTACACTCACACACAGTCCAGTAGGCTACACATACACATATACACACACACACATACACAAATGTTACACTTACACACACACATGCACACAGATATGACTTATTTTCCTGAATAAAGTGTTGTGGAGGCAGAAGCACTCAGACAAAGGCAGAGGAAATCAGGCCTTTTTTTTCAGCTGGAGTTGGAGGGGGCCATTGAGCACCAGCCTGTCCCAGTGAGAGGGGCTAATCAAGGGATGATGGATTAGGAGGGTAGGGGGTGGACTTGGGGTCGGACTCAAGAGATGCCCTCTTTCTTTTTTGCAAACACACACAAGCCAGCACTTGCCAGCCTGACATACGGAAATACACACACACACACACACACACACACACACACACACACACACACACACACACACACACACACACTGTACACATGCACGCGTACACATATGCACACACACACACACAAATTTCATGCTGGCATACATGCATACATGTACATTAACAAATGCATAACATGTACGCATATGTAAATAAACAAATACATAACATGTACCTGTACGCATATGTAAATAAACAAATGCATAACACATAAACACACTTAAGCATGTGAGCACACACACACACACACACACACACTCACACACAGAACTCGTGCTGATGTACTGTACACACAAACTCACATGTGCACATAAATCCACCTCCTGATGTGTTTTTCTAGAGCCCATCTCAGCCTTCCTTTTTAGTTCTGCAGACTGCAACTACAAGCAGCAGCAGCACCACCATCATTAACCCCCCCCCCCCCCCATCTCCTCTGGAGGAGTGGGAGATGATGAAGAGAGGGTTTGTTAGTTATGTAGGTCAGTTCCACAGGAGGAGGCCTTTTTCACTTGGGCTGCCACTGCCCGCCGTGCCAGGGCTGAATGGGCAATTTGCTGCCCCTGCTCTGCCCGCTGCTCGGAGTTGGGCAGCTCAGTGAGCCTGGCACCACCGGGGGTGTGGGGTGTTTACACACATGGGGGGGGCGAGGTTGCAGGGCGGAGGAGGGCGGTTAGGGGTGATGGGGTTGGCCTCTCACAGTCCCCACCGCCCGCCTCTGCTGCTGCTGCTGCTGCTGCTAGTGCCGTTTGGTTGGTCCGGTTCCACCAGAGTCAGCCCATCATGCCAGGCGGCAGGCAGGCAGGGGCCCAGTGCAGGCAGGCAGGCAGGGGCCCAGTGCAGGCAGGCAGGGGCCCAGTGCAGGCAGGGGCCCAGTGCAGGCGGGGGCCCAGTGCAGGCCAAGTGCAAAGCCGGCTCGTCGCTCGCCCACCATTTGGACACGTGTGTTAATGCGCGGCAGCTGGGATTTGTATTTCTCTCTCTCTTTCTCTCTCTCTCTCTTTCTCATTTTAGTTGTCTATTTAAATGTCAAGCCTGATCGCTTCCCTTTTGTACTGAATGCTTGAAGAAGTATCTCAAAACATTGTGTGTGTGTGTGTGTGTGTGTGTGTGTGTGTGTGTGTGTGTGTGTGTGTGTGTGTATGTATGTGCAAGTGTGTGTGTGTGTGAGGGAGTGCATGTTTGACTTACATAACATCTTAAGCTATTTAATTTTTCAAACATGGTTATTAACATGGAAGACACGCACAATGTCAATTCAGTGTTTTTCTGTTTTCTGTTTTTTTCCCCCTAGCTAAATCCCCTCTCTCACAAATGCCTTTCATTTTGCTTGTGTGTTATTCACATGATGCCCGAATGCTGTATGTTCTTGTGTAACACAGAAATGGCTTGATTGTTGGCATTATATAATGGCCCGTGTAACTGGGTAAATAGAAACTTGGATTGTTGGGATTAAATGTTACATGAGACGAGGGTACTGGAAAAGCCTCTGTGCTTCGTATAAAGCACACATATGCACAGAAGCAGTCCCTCAATGACCTTCAATAGTATGAGGAAAGATTGACAAACCATGTTTAATGCTCTGTAGACACACTATGGCAATACATACACGCATGCCAGGTCTAAGGGGGAATTTGCTGGCTGATGTTACATAAGTAGGATATGACTCACAAGGTGAGAATGCCACTGCCATTATCCTGGCTAGGGATGTCTGCAAAAGCCCGACCTCAAAGTGACCCGGGCAATCTCTCTCATTTCCTGTTTCTGCCTCCCTCTCTCTGTGCTTCCCTCTCCTGTACTCCTCTCTTCATCTTTCACTCACTCTGTCTCTCTCTCTTTCATTCCGTCTCTCTCCCTCCCCATCTTACTCTCTCACTCTTGTCTTTTTCTCTGTACCCTGTTTTCACATTGCTGTTTATATTTCCATCTCTTTTTTTCTCTCGCTTTCTCTCGCTTTTTCTCTCCTCACTATCCCTCCCTTCTCTGATTCTCTCTGTTTCTCTCTCTCCTCACTCTTCCACTCTCTCTCTCTTTGCTCTCTGTTTACCTCTCTCTCTCTCTCTCTCTCTCTCTCTCTCTCTCTCCGCCTCTCTCTTAGATCCGATGGACTAAGACAGCGGGCAGTGCCTCGGACCGTTTCCAGGACTCCAGTGTGTTCAACGAGACCCTGCGGATCAGCCGCATCCAGCGCCACCAGGGCGGCCGCTACTACTGCAAGGCCGAGAACGGCCTGGGCTCGCCGGCCATCAAGTCCATCCGAGTGGACGTTTACTGTAAGTGAGCAACACCCCACCCCCAACAACCCCCACCATCAACACCTCCAGCTTACCGCCAACAGCTAGCTGGAGAGAAAGAGAGAAAAAAAGCACACATCCAAAACCAAAACAACACAAAACAAACCCCATCCTCTTAGGAGAGCTCCTGCTTACTGTGTGGCTGTGACATCTGTTCTGTCCTTGACACTTCCTGTTTGGATTTTTAAGCTCATCTTTTGTGCCGGTTGCCTCTGACGTGTTCCTGCGAGCTGTTAGGGTTATGGAAGAACGGGCGGGTTCCGGAGGTGGGGTGGGGGCGACTACAGTCGCTGCCCGCGTGATGGTTAACGGGGCTGAGGCGAAAAAATCCTTGTTGACGCAAATGTAAAATGTCGAAAGACCTCAAGGCCACGGAATAGCATCTACATGCATCAAGTACCACAACACTACAGCAAAAATAAATATAGAAAATAATCATACAATTACTGCCTGTAGCACTTTAGCGGCCAAACTTTTACACCACACACTTTCCAGAACAATCCAACTCTTATGTGAGATCAAATCGATCTAAACTCTCATGCTGAGCCTTATGGAGGCCTGTGTGCAGGGCCAGCTCAAGCAGCTCTTCTGCCCATTCCAACCTTGACTCCATATTCCAGCATTGAATATATTTCTCTTTTCAAGGTTGTGCGTGCATGTGTGTGTGTTTGTGTGTGTTTATGTGTGTGTTTGTGTTTGTATGTGTGTGTGTGTGTGTGTGTGTGTGTGTGTGTGTGTGTGTGTGTGTGTGTGTGTGTGTTTGTGTGTGTATTTGTGTGTGTGTGTGTGTGTGTGTGTGTGTGTGTGTGTTTGTGTTTGTGTGTGTATTTGTGTGTGTGTGTTTGTGTGTGTGTGTGTTTGTGTGTGTGTGTGTGTGTGTGTGTGTGTGTGTTAGAGGCTTTTATTCTTTTGGTTTGGCTTCCTTTTTCCGGAATGTTCCAAAAGGAGGTGAGCATCACAGCTGGTGAAGGGAAGGGAGGTTATATTTTCCTCGGCACACACAAGACGTCCTCCAACGGATTTGCATATGCAAATGCTGGCACACAAATAGAATTGAGAATGAATTTTGTTTATTAATACTTGGATGGGGTTCAAAGGCATGATGAACAATGATGTTATAAAAGGGGTTATACTCTGACCGAAACATCGCTCAAATTCTAATCTTGTATGGCTTAAGACTGGCATTGCTGTAAGGACGTAGCACAATTGACATCTCTCTTTGAGGCATAATCCCCAGTGGTGTGTTCACAAGCACAAAAGAAAACACACCTACAGAGTTACACAATATGGTATGCTGTTGAGTTGTCTCGTCAGTACTATCTGTGTGACAAGGTACGGCGTGGTCTTGTGCTAGTACTTGTACGGGCGGAATGCAGGGAAGATGTCACATGCCATGCTCCATATCTCCGCAACTTGTCATATCTGACATTTTGACGTCCTTTGTGACGTGCGCAGCCACCTTGCCGGGTACGTGCCAGCACATGACTTTAGATGAGTGGCAGCGTTGGCAGCGAGGACTGTGCCTATAAAAAAAAAAAAAAAAAAAAAAAAATTCACTCCCGTCTGCTACAAAGACAAAACAAACAAACGACAACAAAAATAAGTGTCACCATGTCTGCAGTGGTGCTGGGGGGTGGAGAGGGCCGAGTGGAAGAGCCTGGGGGGTCCACTGCAATGTGATGTAAGATAAATAGGACACGAGATGGACAGTGGCAGACATGGCAGCCCGGAGGAAGCGAGTGGGCCAGGAGGAGTAGAGTCATTGCCCTGGCCGCCGGGCTCGGCTCTGGCTGCTGCTTATTGTCTTATCTCCATCCGGGTGTGGGTGACTGGCCGCAAGCCTCTGCACTCCCCCTACACCACCCCAACCATCACCACCTCCCCCCAGTCCTGCTGCTATCCACCACCTCAGAAGCTAAAGTAGCCAGCTTGCCGAGGAGATCTCCATTACCAACACCCCGAATCCTCTTAGGCTATAGTAGCCAGTTTGGAGACGGAAATTAATCAGTTACAGCTGAATTTATATGGGTGGGGATTTGGAAAATTAACTATTCTCTTTTTGATGCATTTGACGACCTGTTTCGTTTGGTTTTTGTTTTGTTTTCGAAAAGTGCCATGATTTGTTCTTGTTCTGTTGTTCAGTTGTTTATGCTAGAGTCTAGTCTCTCTAGAATTTTCCTCTTTGTTCACAGTGTGTAGTATTGTTGTATTCCCTTCAGTTTGTCACTCCGACTTCAAAATCTATCAGCAACAACCATGGTAGCAGTACCAGCCATGCAGCAAAAAACAACTCCTGTGGTGGACACTCCCCCTCCTGAGGATGGACTTTGAAAGCCACAGAAGGTTCTTGAAAGTGTTGCTTTAGGAAACAAGCCGGTGCAGTAATTGGCCACCCATGCGGCCGCTCAGGGTCACAGTGGTTTGGGGTGAGAAGGTGGGATACCTCTCGGGCCAGATCGCAAATACGTACACATGGTAGCTCATTCGAAACTCCCCCGACTAATTATTTCAAGGTTGTGAGAAGAGAGAGAGAAAAAAGATTGAAAACCCATCTTCAAACTGCCCCCCCCACCCCCACCCCCCCCACACACACACACACCCCGCCCCCAGCCATCCAGAGTCAGGGCTTCACAGGTGTCTGAGGTTCGCTCACCCCATGAACTTACAACGGAAACTAGTTGGAGAGGTTCACTTGGTTTCCGACAACGGTCAATGTCCCCATCGTGTAATTAAGGACACAGGCACCGCCTGTCAGAGCAGCTTTATTTATTTCATTTCAACACTGTGATTGATTTAATTAGGCAAATGGCTCATGTAGACAGAATGAAGAGGAAAGCATCATAAGGAGGCCATCACATGTCACATGTGGTAAGGCTTTTAGGAGTTGTTTTTTAATTAAAATGAAGTATGCCTGCCCACCACACTGTAATTTTACTGTAACCCAACACCGTGGATGCTATTATTGGCCACAGGGAGTGGGGTTTGATTACCCGTTCGAACAACAGCTGTTGCACCCTTGAGTGAGCATACTTCATTAAAGCTTAGCCACTTAATTTCCCAGGAATTTGCCCAGGTCCTGAGAAACCCACTAAATCATGTAATTTCGTCACCCTGGCCGACACTGACAACTGTCAGGCGTGCGGCTGCAACGTCAATACAAATGAGGTTCACAGGATAAAACCCCATACCTAGTTTAAAGACACCTTCAGGAATTATTCATAGTGTTTTATTGTTTTTTCCCCCTTATAATCCAATGTGTATTGCCATGGAGTGATTTAAAATTGTCTGCATAGCAGGATAAGGTGTAGAGCTGGTACGCCACAGTGAGTGATTAGGTCTTGTGGTTTGTCGAAACGTAAGAGCAAAATTGACTTTTCATATAAAGAACCTCTATTATGAAGAATTATTGTTTTCGTATTTTTTAATATTAGATTTTATATATCTTAGAATTGCACATGTAGTCATCTCACCTGTAATGCAGATCATTTTATACATAATTGCCTACATGAATCAGTAGCTGCCAAGCTTAGGGTTTAATAATGCAGCATGTTTGCTGGAATGCTGACATCAAAAAGCATTGCTTTTGAGTTTAGTCACAGTATAAGTTAACCAAGGGAGTCTTCATTCATACTGTATATGATGTTACTGGCTTTCTTTCACTCAGTTAATATCTGAGCACAAAGCACTTGGTTAATATCCGTAACTGTGGCATTTGTTTGATTTAGCAACTTCTACCATCTTCAAAGAATAAAGGGTCTGATCTCTTTCCTCTCTCTTTCTCTCTCTCTCTCTCTTTTTAGATAGATAGATAGATAGATAGATAGATAGATACTTTATTGATCCCCAGGGGAAATTCAATGAAATTCTATGTCTATCTCTCTCTCTCCAGATTTGGACGACCCCGTGGTGACAGTTCACCAGAGTGTGGGCGAGGCCAAGGAGCAGTTCTACTACGAGCGGACAGTGTTCCTCCGCTGCACGGCCAACTCGAACCCGCCCGTACGCTACAGCTGGAGACGGGGGAGGGAGTACCTTTCGCAGGGCTCCGACAAGGGCGTGGAGATCTACGAGCCCTTCTTTACCCAGGTAGGCCTGGGGCCCTGAGGAGCTGCTGGCAACTTTGCAACTCCCTCTTGTACACATTGTTTCGATTGGTAATGGTGGATTGGCAGAAACTGAAGAAATAGTGGTAGTTTCAGCTCACTACAATGGGCAATGGGGGGCACTTATAGTATGTCGGGAATGGTACTGTATACAAAAAAAAAACTCTTGGTAGTAGTAAGATCATATAGTTATGTAACAGAAAGAATTAAAATGCGACAAATTACATGATTGCCATAGGCTATACATTCCCGTACATTAGTTATTACCTCACCTCAGCATTCAGAAGCAGCTTGAAACACCCATTTTGCCTTTTAAACCACCTGCTCTGCGCATAGCCTTTCCACTCTCAGGCAATTTGCAATCCTTCTGTCTACGAAATAACCCAAATGCATTTCAAGAGCTCGAAAACACCAGTGTTCTAAAGCAGAGCTACTGACATGAGTCTTTTGGGCCATCATCTTTTGAGGCACTAGTAATTTCAATGCACTCTCCTCACTGGGCGGTCATGCAAGGGATAATGTATTGTTTGCCTGTCATTATCGGAAAATAAGCCCCGACAGGGCGAACAGGACCCCCCCTCGAAGCGACGGAGTCTTGCTTCGTCCTGAAGGGATTCTCTTTTCGATAACGACAGGCAAACAATATATTTTCCTGCTTATTATTTGCTTATTACTTGCCAAAGTGCGAAAAGACACTTCATACAATGGGTCTTCAAAAAAAATTTTGTTACGATTTCGTGGCTCCCACTGAAAAAAGAAGTTCGCCACATACATTAATTTCCTGTTTATTAGCCACATTGTGAATATACCGCAGGACAGTGTTTTATGCAAGTAAAAAAACAAAACCATATTAATACCATATTAACTGCCCCCATGTATTAACCTCATAGCTGAAGATATTTTGCAAAATCATTGTATAAACCTTGGCTAATCGTTGGGAAATTACGGTAGAACTTGAAAGTTTTAGTTGTGTGTCATACGGATTTACAGTAACAGACCTCCAAAAGTTGGGTAGGCCCATCCACGTGAATGTGCAGCACTCTGAAGAGCCGTATAATAAGACTGTTTTGCGCCTTGTTTGGTTGGTTGTGTTGATGACCACTCTCATGGCCAGTACATCATCGTTCTGTTCAGTTTCCTTTGGTACTTGCTGTATTCAGAACAGTATTGCTAGATGATACAAATGCCTACTGTAGGTCTGTTGGTCACAATGACCGAATGACAAAGTGTGTGATCAGTCTGAACAATGGAGGAAGAAATCTTTTAAGAGATAAGAAAAAGGTTTACATTGACAGTTGTAGTAGCCTGACAGCTCTTTTGAGTAGCATTGAGGCATTCCACCAAAATTTCATCTGTCAATGACAATAACCATTGAAACTCAGTAGAGAAACCACATTTGAAAATCTTTTCCCCCAATTTCTACTTGGATTTTCTTATAGGTTTTCTCTCAAATTCATGTGAGAGTTTACTTTGCAAATGTGAATAGGCTTATATTACTGGCAAAAACACCTCTACATAGGAAAACAAACTTGGGATTTTATTTCATGTCAGTGTAATTTTCACGCAAAAACAAGCACCCAAAACACAAACACATCCTGTGCACCCTAAGTAGACACCTCTATCGTTCTCCTTTTGGTGAACATGACAGAATGTGTGTCAAAGAGGGGTTTGTAAAGGAAGTGTACGAGGCAGGATATGTGTAAGAGAGAGAGAGAGAGAGAGAGAGAGAGAGAGAGAGAGAGAGAGACAGACAGGAGAGGGAGAGGGAGTGAAAGAAACATTTTTGACATGAAGAGTTTTATCTAGTCCAGTGGGGAACACACAGGGATCTGACAGCTTCACAAAGACTGATTTTCAAAAAGCAAGGCTCCCTAAGACGCAGAGGGAGAGTAGAGAGAGAGAGAGAGAGACCATGCCGAGGAGTAGGAGGCCCAGAGTGGCATTTCAAACCCCGGAACACATTTGTGTTGGTAATTAGTCAAGAGAAACACGCCATAGCCTCAACCCTGCACTGCACTCCCGGTTCCTGAGGGACTGTCAGACACGCAAAAAGATCACAATTCACGCCACCACCAGAAAAAAAGAACACAATCTTACATGATGAGAAGAGAAGGAAGTCTGGGTTTTTAAAAAGACCCTTCCCCCACCCCTGTACTAAACACTCCTTAGCTAAACATGGACGTAGCATGACTTAGCTGGAGCATTCGCAGGGCAAGGATATAGCTATAGCTCACCATGCAACTGTCTGATGACAGGAAAAAAAAAACGGAGGAAATATCAGAGATGCCACCTTTTCAACAAAGTACAGTCATTGCATAACCCTTCAGTGTAATCCAAGCATTTCTGCCAAGTGCTATCAGCAACAGTGCAAACGTTTTTAAAGGAAAGTGGAGAGGACAGCTTGTTAATTCAATGACGGGGCTGTGGAGTATGCGGGAACACTGTGGCGGTGGCTGGGAGGGACTGCAGATTTGTGAAGGCACAGTCGGAGAAAGAAAGAGAGAGAGAGGCCACATAGTTGCTGCGAAGAGAGGGAGGAGATGAGGTGAACTGTCAGCTTTAGTGCCAGGTTTTAGCATTAGCATGCTAAGAGAGCGTTCAATCTGCTCTGAAAGAAGCCATGGATGCCCCCCCCCCCCAAACTCCCACCTCACCTCTGTGTCCCCCAAACTATCAGCACACCGAAGGGAGTGCAGAAATTCATAATAAGCAATTTCCTGGTACGTCCAACAGTCATAAAAATAGTACTCCGAAGATCAAAGACAGCAGGGAATCACCACTGCATCGAGGTAAGGTCCTGGCAAAGAGTATTATAAAGCCTCATCAGCATTTTTGCTTCTCAGATATCCCCCTACTCCCCAAACAAGTGGGTTGTTTGATTATAAAGGCTTCACTGAACGAATTCTACTTCAGCAGAATAGAACTGTCCCCTCTTTGAAAGACACAGCATTTATCAGTGTACTGGAGAGTTCATTATAATTCAGCTCTAGGAGATGATATGATAGGCCCTACTGTTAGCCAGCTATCCAGTTCAATTCCATTTTTACTGGTATGGAGGTTTTTTACCACAAAAGACGTGCTTACAATGCAGCCTTTGAGAAAAGCTGAGAAGCCTGAAGAGGTATAAAACACTGTATAATTCATGGTGCCAACTGATAATTATATGACACATCCACAAATGCTTTGGTTAGATCCTGATTCATCGTATTCGGTGGTATTGCATGCAGCAGTGGCTGCTGTGCGGAGGCAGACACAGAAGAGTTGTTGATACCAGATGCTGATTATCGGCTCGGTTAAACTTTACACACTTGCTTGATCCGAGTTGCAGGGGGAGACGAAGATCTTGAAGCTGAAGAACCTCCGACCTCAGGACTATGCCAACTACACGTGCATCGCGTCCGTCCGCAACGTCTGCGGCATACCCGATAAGAACATCATGTTCCGGCTCACCAACAAAACAGGTGAGGACGTGGCATGCGCCATGATCTACCAATTTAAAAGTCCTTGTAGTGAGAAAAGCCTTATTAGGACTTACCCGAGCGATTCTTTGAATCGTTTGAATTACACCCAGTAGTCAGTAAAAGCAAAATACACATTTCAGCCACACTACCTATTAGCAGCCAGTTTTGAAGGCGAATGGACATCCTATTGCAAGCTCAGGTGCCACAGAAAGATAAAAACGTTTCAGTTTAGAAGGCCGTGGTTTGCCACAGGACTACCCACTAGGGGTGTAAAATACATCTACATGCATATGAGGCCTATCTACATTTTTATGACTGCTCTTGCATGCCAGCAGGCTGTTTTGAGCTTCAAATCACTGTCTCAGTTACACCTCTGGCACGGAAGCCTCTATTTTCATCTGCCCTGAAGAGTGGAAGTTTAAGGCCATATGTTGCGTTGTATAGTGCATCTGTGGAAACAGAGAGAATGTAAAGTGGTATATAGTGGAATATATTTTATATGGAAATCCTAATGCAGTGCTGCGTTGTCTTTTTATTACGTCCTAACACCAGCTGGTGCTGTTGAGGCTCCTTAACAGTGGGGCCACTTTGACATGCAAACTTTAGGAAATAAGGCAGTGAAAATCCAAGCCTGTGGTTAATGCTATCTGCCATTATGCGGTGAGTCACCCAAATTCCTATACGCCAGCCGAAAGCTAAAGAGGCAGGAATCAGACACACAGAGACTGCAGAGGGTGCGTGAGAAATCACTAATCCCCGTGTCATGAGAAGCCAGTCAGTGAGCTGTTCTGCGTGTGTGTGTGTGTGTGAGAGAGTGTGTGTGCGTGTGCAGGTACTGTATGTAGGCATACATATACATATATGTTATGATTGGGTGTGTGTGTGCTGTGTGTGTGTTTGAATATTCAGTTTGAGTATGTGCATGTGTTTGTGTGTGTGAGTGATCAGCAATATCTGTATGCCTACGTGTGGCATATACTATATGTGGGCAAGCGTGTATGCAAATATACAGCTATGTGTGGTGTGTGTGTGGTGTGTGTGTGTGTGTGTGTGTGTGTGAGTGTGTGAGTGTGAGTGTGTGTGTGTGTATGTGTGTGTGTGTGTGTGTGTGTGTGTGTGTGTGTGTATATGTGTGTGTGTGTGTGTGTGTGTGTGTGTGTGTGTGTGTGTGTGTGTGTGAGTGTGTGTGTGTGTGTATATGTGTGTGTATATGTGTGTGTGTGTGTGTGTGTGTGTGTGTGCGTGGGTAGCGAGGGCAGGGGTTTTACTGCGTGAGCGGAGATGAATAGTATGTGCGTGTAATGCGGGGCACGCCAGCCTTATCATCCTCTAACACGAGAGCGCGTGCAGGTGCCTTTTTCTCCCCCTCACAGCCCTGACTGTTCCTGAAGCCCCCAGGTGACGTCTCCCCCCTCCGCTCCAGAGTTAATTCCGTCTGCGAAGGTTGGCGAGGGAGTCAGGGTGGAGCGTGTTGTGTGTGTGTGTGTGTGTGTGTGTGTGTGTGTGTGACAGGGGGGCTCAGAGACTGAAAACAAAATAACGGGGTGGGAAACGTATTCTTAAATAAATGCCCTGCAGGCTCCGGTGCGTCTTATCTTCTCTCCCGGCGGAATTTCACATTCTCCTTGCGATGAAGACCTGACCTTTAAGGCTTCCATTAGGCGGGAGCCGGGAGCGGCCAGTTTCTTTACCCACAAGCCATTTCTCTTGGCAAAGCTCTGGCCACACGGCGGGGCCCCCATAAGGGAGGGAGAAAACTCCAGCCGCTCCTCGAATGCCTACACGCTTCAGGGAACACATATCCCAGGATGCTTTTAGGTCTTTTTTCCAAACCCTCCTTCCAGACTTCTTTTTCCATCTCTGTCTTCTGTCTTTTTTTTCCTCCTCTCTTTTTTTCTGCCCCCTTTTTTCCCAAAAATGCCTTCCTTTAAATTCTGCTTGTTTCGGTCCCACGCGGGTGGGAGTTGTTAATGGACAGAGCTTGTCAGTTGATGTCCTGTGTGGGTTGCCTGTGGCACTCCTGACAATCTCCTGTCCGGTCGCTTTAGCGGAGCAAGTTAAGCTTAGGCAGCAGCATCTGAATAAGGGACTCATTATTTCACCACACATGCGTGCCCCCCCCACACACACACACACACTCTGTGTGTTGTCCCCAACCGCTAAGAGGAAAGTTATTTTAAAACACTGTTGTGAAAAGATGCTGACAGCTAGGAGAAAAAAGTATGCATGCAGTAAGTAGCAGCATCCTTACAGACTTGGGCAGAGGAGATATTGAACCGATGTGGATTATAAAAATAAGATTTTTTTTCTTTCTTTTCTTTCTTTCTGTCTTTTTCTTTCTTTCCTGCTTACTTACTGTCTGTCTGTTTTTTTGTGTGTTTGTCTATCTCTCCCTCTCTATCTGTCTGCCCCTCTCTCTCTCTCTTTCTGATCTCTGTGTATACCTTTCACTCTGTCAGCATAGCAGCCTGTCTATTGAAACTAACTAAACAACCATTTTGTTTGCTCTTCCCTTGTCCTCTCAGCCTCGCCCAACATTAAGCTACTGGTGGAGGACCCCATCATCGCCAACCCTGGGGACACCGTCACCCTGGTGTGCATCACCTCCGGCGGGGAGCCCACCCCCACCCTCACCTGGGTGCGCAACGCCGAGGGCCTCCCCAAAAAGAGCGTCCTGAACGGGGGCACCCTCACGCTGCCTGCCATCACCACTGATGAGGCCGGCGTCTACAGCTGCGTGGCCAGCAACAACGTGGGCAACCCCGCCAAGAAGTCAACTAACATCATCGTCCGAGGTACACAAAAGAGGGGGGTGGGGGGTGGTGGTGGTGGCATATCTATTTTAAAACACTGCTAAGGGAGGAGGGTTTGTTGTAAACAGTAGGAAGCCATAGTAGCTGCTTTTCTCTTGGCAAAAGAATCATCTGTCGTCTGTTACAGTAAAATCTGCATTGTAGTGCGGCTGATGAAGCACAGGCTGTCTGAACCCCTTTGAACTCTTCACAACGCCCCAGCAGCGAGAGAGAAGGGAGGAAAAAAGACACATAAAAGTCCCCCACGCCCCCATACTAATCATTGTCAACATTTTCCAAAAGACTTTTTCAGAAGGGCCCCTATTATCGGGCCACATTGAATTAGCTAGTGATTATCACGGCGACGGCTATAATGAAATGACAATTCCCGGGGGAAGGACAATAAGGATCACAACAATGCGGCAGCAGTCGCACATGGCCCGTACATGAAACAGCCTGCAGCGGTGGACTCCCACCACTCGGCTGCTTGGCTGCTGCTTGCCAGTCAAGATGATGGGCAGAATGCTAAGATGAAACGCTTCAATGGGCCCTCTTTCTTCTTCGCAGCACATTAAACAAGTCCGAACAGCGCTATTTGCATACAGAGTGTATGTGTGTGTGTGTGTGTGTGTGTGTATGCGTGCGTGTGTGTGCGTGTGTGTGTGTGTATGCGTGTGTGTGCGTGTGTGTGCGTTCGTACGTGCGATTTTGTGCTGCATGCAAACCACATGATCAATAGTTTACGGACAATTTAATGTTAGCGCTGTCAGTCTGATTGTATAGACGTGGCGGTCTAATGCGTAATGGCCCAGGGAATGGTCCCTTTTGAAGGGAATGCACATAAGAGCATCCTTAATAGTGTCATAAACAGAGTGTTAAACTCACACTAGCATTTTTGGGAGGATCTCCAGGTGTCAGTTTTCCCACTTATCAAATTGGGAAGATGAGCATCATATGTAACTCAATAGCTAGCTCAAAACCTCTGGCAGTCTACTTCCTTTCAGTGGCGGTTTTAGTTGTGCTCATCTCACATCCTGGTATTGATATTTCCAGGCATCCCGCATCACTTTCTGTAGCAGAGGAGTTAGTTGACCTTGACTGTGAGTTAGTTCATGGGCATCCAGATCGACTTCAAGTCAAATGCAATAGTCATCTAAACCTGGTTGAAGGTACTGTACCTCTAATGAATAAGAAGGACTTTCTGTATGTCTTAGGTTTGCGATTGTTTGTCCACAAGCAAGGCTTCTCACATTTTTAGAAGGGAAGAACATTTTTGAAGAGTTTAGAGTTTGGTTACAAAACACTATATCCACCATTTTAATGAATTTTCATAAATATTTATTTTATTTTTTTTACAAGTAATTTCAGTAGAACTGTAATTGGGTATTATTGTTTGATATATCTTTACTCAATCAAAACAACACAACTGCAATTTGATTGGTATGACTTGATATACACAATTAAATAGCATGACTTTTGAATGTATTTAAAAATGGAGATATAGCATTTTGGAACCAAATTCTTGAAAGTTCAAGTCAGGGCTTGAGTCTGTCCGTGTGTACTGTAGACGAATATGTTCCGTAATGGGGCGGGGGGGGGGGGGGGGGCAATGCAGGTGAAAATGAAAAAAAAAAAAAAGATTTTCTGAAACATTGATGTGCAACTCCCTGAAGGCAACTCTTTACACCCACCCTATACACGCACTCACTCACACACTCACTCACACACACACCCCTGCTGTCCTGGTCAGAACAGCTGTTGGACGTTACTTCACAGTTAGGCCCCTTCTCAGCAGTAGCTCCCCAGTGTGCAGAGAAAGCTGTTAGCACATCTGGAGCCGCGTGTTTGAGTGCGAATCCTTTTATTTCCATCGACTCTCTGGCCCACATAAGAAGCCCCCCCCCCCCCCCCCCACCACACACACACACACACACAAACACACACACACACACACACACACACACACACACACACACACACACACACACACACACACACACACACACACACACAGACACACACACACACACACACAGACACAACCTCTCACTTCTCTGCAGAAAAAGCGCATTTGCATGGGGAGGTGGATTTCTTACCCCCCTCCTTTTGCACCCCTCTCGTACCCAATCCTACTACCCTCACCCTCTTCCCAGACACTTTATCTTGCACTCACCCCCACCCCCCACCCCCTCCTCTCCCATTTCTTTTCTGGAGGCTGGGGTTGGTGAGCGGGAGTCAGATGTGCTGCCAAGGCAGAAGATCAGCCGCCCGGTGACAGAGAGACCGAAAAGCTGCTGAGTGAGAGGATGTAGGGAGAGAGAGAGAGGGAAGGAGCAGAGAGAGAGAGAGAGAGAGAGAGGGAGAGAGAGGGGGAGAGAGAGAGGAGCGAAGAGCGAGAGAGATAGATATGGGCGGGGGGGTGCAGCCGAGAGGGGAGGACGATATCACACAGTGCCCAGCCTAGCTTTTTCTCTCTCTTTTCCCCATCTCTCCCTCTCTCTCTCTTTCTTTCTGACAGCAAAAACCTCGGTGCCCGTAGCTCTGCGCAGCTTAGCTGGAGATAGCCGGAGCGCCATGAGTGTCGGGGCTGTCATATGCATATTTTAGCGTTAGCTCGCAAGGCCAGTGGTCAAGCCAGGACACAGATTTTGTGTCCCCCTTTTTATGCCAATGTCCCAGGAAGCCTCAGAGAAACACACTGACATTTGTGTTCCCGCACACTCCAGTCCAGCAGCAGAATTAGTTTGCAATATTTATGATGCACATAATTGCCTTTCTAAACCGGGCCCTAAAATAAATAAGGCTGCCCAACACACTATAAATCTTTGCTCAGGTCATAAGGAGCCCTTATGTGTATGATTTTTTTTGCTTTTGTTGTTATGAGTGCTTCATTGTCTGAGGATATGCAATAAAAGTAATTTATGATGTTTGGCTTTAGACTGGGACAATTCAAAAAGAGCTGCACCCATTGGAAATAACAAAGCAATTTCAGTGTTTGCAAATATCACCCACGTCCTTGACAAAAGATGAGCGCAAAGAGACTATGGAGATCATTCTTTACTCAGTGTGACAATTGCTATTTATCTTGTGCTTAAAAATCCAACAAAAGAACAGTTATTATTACTAAATATTATAAGGACAGTTATCCTTAGACTTGTTTCCTCCAAAGCAAAGCCTTTAACCATTTTGGAGTAGTTTCCATCTTTCTCAGTTCAATCTATGACACATTCATACAATGCTACTGCATGTTTCTATGTGCCAAAAGCCCTCATTTCCCCTCTCTGATAAGCTGCTATGTGCATGTGGGGGCAGGGGCCAAGAGCATTACAGCCCCTCCGTGTGTGTGTGTGTTTTTTTTTAAACAAGGACATGGACAAACCATGAAAGGTCCATCATGACCTCCACCTAGGTTTTTTTTTCTTTCTTTTCATTTTAATGCGCATTTCAGGAATCATAACCACCATAACAACTAACCATAAGTGCACCATTAGCCCTGATGATGACAGCGATACAGGCTCTCTGGAGTGGCCGCAGAGTACACTGCGCATGGGAGATAAGGTGTTCCGCCGCCGATGGGAAGGTGTTCCGCCGCCAATGCAAGAGGGAAGTTTTACTAACGCCTCTCCGCCATCACTGCTGATCGCCCCGCAGCACAGATGGCAGGAAATCTCATTTAGTCTGGGGTAGGGTGGGGGGGGGGGGGGGGGATGGTGTGTGTGTGTGTGTGTGTGTGTGTCTGTGTGTGTGTGTGTTGGTGGTGGTGGTGGTGAGGGGGGTGGAGAGTGGGTCGGCGGCTGGAATAAGCAGGGGGGGGGATTGAGAGGAAGAGCTATATTGCACGGGAAGGATTTCACTCGGGGTAATCTCGCCGCTGCCTGCCGCTCGCTGGCTGTAGCCGGTGCCTAATCATAGTGCCATTTAATAGGCAATTCCACGTGTCACCTGTCCACCTGCCACAGAGTAAAAGAGAGCCCAAATTAGGAGACAGCCGGGTGGCACGAATTGAAGTCATTTTGCACTGGTTTTGGAGAGAAAGAAAGAAAGAAAGAGAGAGAGAGAGGATGAGAGTTCTGGCTGAACTCCATGGCCTCTTTTACAGTGTCATGTCAGTTGAAAGGTGTGCAGTGTTCTCTGCCCACTCAAAAAGAATATTTGGCTTGTCTTTACAAGTCACCCAAAATGACCAGTTATTTAAACATTGTACTTACAGTACATGCCATTTTTCTCAAATGGTATTATTCAACCCTAATAAACCCCTCTGGTTTAACTTCCTCAAAAAATGGATTTGTTACAATTCTGTAGCTTCCCTGTCGCTTTGTCAGCAGTTTTGTCAAAAGTCTCAACACTAATAGCCTGTCAAAAATGGCCTCTCAGTGAATGTCCCACTCAAATATTTCAGTTTTTTTTTTCATGCTACTACAATTCAAAACTACATAAGCATTGCATAGCATACAGTAGTAGTACAAAACATTTAAAACAACACCATGCAGAAATGTGCATTTTTCAGGTCTATCTTTATAGGAATAATCAGTTTTGGTATCATCTTCAAATGGATTTTAATGATATATGATAATGTGAACTACAGATACAAACATGTCTCTCATTCTCACTAGCCGCCAAGGCTATACTAGTGCAATCTGCGTTGTGTTGACTGACCACACAGTCCAGGCCTGCACCTGCCCAGCCACAAACCCGCAATTTGCAGTACCTTGGACTGGGAGGCTGGTGTGCTAGCAAGAAAGCTAAAACCCATTGGTGTTAGTGCCTGTCGCTAACGCGTCTCTTAAGGCGTCGGGAGGAATGTTTATGTACTTCCTGCACAGCTACCGTGCCAGCTGGCTCCCGTTACACAAGCATGCTAGCAAGTCCCTACTGTGCTATTTTTAGTGTATGCAAGGGTTTTTGTATTATTATTATTAGCTCATTAGTTTTAGTATTCCTTTCAGCCTTCCTTATTGCTGCTTTAAAGTTTGATTAGCTCTGCTACGAGGTCTTGCATAACCTTGACATGCCACTGGGGAAATAGATGTACTGGGTAAGAAGGAAGGAAGTAAGTTGTCCTTCCCAGGGCAGGTGAAAGTTAAGACTCCCCCCTCTCTTAGTCTCCTAGTCTCTGAGGCTTACAGGTAGCGTCCCTCGACTACCCCCCATGTGTCCCCCGTGAGCCAGCCCTCCCTGACAGCTGTAAGCCTGGCCCTGGCAGCAACATCATCAATAAAATAAACCCCAGCCACTTGAGCTATCACACAGTATTGAGCTCTGGCAGTAAAAGCATCAGACATCCTGAGAAGATTATTCGGGCCCGGCGCATGGGGCTCCGGTGCGGTGTGGTGTGGTGCGGTGCGGGGGCCGAGGGAAAATAACCTGACGCATGTGCTTTATAACTTATTTATAAATGCGATGGGCGGGGTGAGGGGGTGGGCTTGGGCTTGGCAGTTGGAGGGGAGTGGAGGGGCTGGTGGGGGGTTGGGTCGAGGCGTGGGAAGCTGGGTGTTTGGGTTTGCTGAGACTGCAAACTGCCAGAGAAAGCGCACGCCTTCATTTATTTACAAATATCATCTCCAGTGCGGGATGTTTTTTTTTTCCGATGAGGCGATGAAAGTAGGCAGGGTGGGGTGGAGTGGTAATATATTAAACCTTCTCATTCTTTCTTCCCTAAGTGGCCTTCTATCCCTCAGCATTGAAATGACGGCCCTCAATCTGGACCCAAGTGCACTTGTCAGCTCAGCGAAATAGAATACACACACATATCATATGTATCACATACACACACATCTATGTGTCACTAAATGATGTAGATAACCATAGCCCCTTGTGAGAAAGTACCTAGTGACCGAGAATAATATTTTACTTCATTTATTGTGAGATGACACTGGAAATCTATCTTGTGGCAATACAATTTGTTCCAATACGTTTCCGCTATCAAACAAGGAGTCTCCTAGTCGTATCTTATTGATTGGTAGGAGATTCATTGTGAGGCAGTGTTTGCCTCTGAAACACACAGTGATACATCATGTTTTCTATCTGATAATGAGGAGCACCCACCTGATAAGTACTTAGGGTTCCACTCTGGAGAGCACTGCCTCTAAGAACTGCTGAGAGTCCATTTGTGGTGTGACCCTGGGTAACCTCATTCTCACAGGAAGAGGTACACCACAATAAGAGAGTAACCTAGTCCCTGTTTGTCAATTAGAGTCTTTTTTTACCCCAAGTTCCACTGTGGGTCCTCTGTACAGAGAATTTGGCTAAATTAGTTTATTGCAGATTCTGAAGAAGGGAGTTGAAGGACGGGGTTGTCATAAAAGCAGTGTCCAATTTTGGTCTTTGCTCCATAAGTAACCTTTCTCATGCCTGCGAGGATGTGTTGTTTTGAACAAAGCCATTTTCAAGGCACCTGAGATGAGGTTATGTGGCATGGCTACTCATAGGTTTGGTGGTCTTTTCACCTAACCACCATTCTGAATTACATTTCGTCTCACCATTTACTTGTCTCATCTCACATCATCATCATCATCATCATCATCAAAAGATAGCCAATAGTGACCTAGCTTCAGGTGGTGTCAGTCAGTAGTCCATAAACTGAGCGGGTCTTTTCGTGGTAATTTTCAAAACGGTGCCCTTTTGCTTGTGTCATCAGAGGCAGCAGGGCGCCATCATCTTTCTCCCGTGGCAAAAAAAAACAAAACCTCCTGGGCCTCCTCTTGGCACTATCGACACCTCAATTTTGGGGAGTTATGAGTGAGAGGCATGGGCCTAGGCTCCGCCGTGGCAGGAGATTAAGAAATCAGCGTCAAGCAGCCGCCACCACCAACACGAAGCTGCAACCTGACTACCACCCCCCCCCCGCCACTCCATCTGAGGATCGCACAGCTTGTCACTCTATAATTGCGCGCCTGTAATACCCCTTTCTGATAATGGCCAGCTGATGTGAGAGGATTGAATTCGCAAGCATTACACCTCGCCAGGTTTTTACGGGGTTATCCAACGAGACTCTCACCATTTCGGCTCAATTACAACATTGATTAAGTCGCAAATATGCCTTGGAGATATTTGCCTAACCTAGGAGGTTTTTTATGTATCAAACCTCTCAAAGTACCATGACCTGATTTTTTAAAAAAAAAAAAATTTTTTAAACCGAAGCAATCGGATTTATGGAGCCTCGCACTTCTGTGTCGCAACTTTTCTGGCCCACACTAAAAAGAAACTTCGGCTGCCAACGTTTGCTGCCTGCATGTTAAGCAGCATGTTAATCAGCTCACATCAGATTTGTTTTTTAAATAATTTATCCCACTCGCCGTGCATCGCATCTCCATAAATGAACCGAAAATGAGTTTTTCGAGAAGAGGCGCGAGCGATCGAACAGCGACTCTCACGTGGCGCTCTCCTCCTTCCCCTTCCCCTTCCCCGTCTCCTGTCCCCCAGAGCTTCGAAGGACAAAGGGCCTGTCCAGACACTTACCGACCGTCGGGGTCGTCTGTCTCCAGATCCCGTGGGAGGAAGAGAAAGGCACCGGAGATGCCTAACTGTAGATTACTTTCTCCACCACTGTGCTGCGTGACCCACAGTGCGCGAGAGAATGTGATGGATATTGAAACAGGGATAAAAAAAGAAAAGTTCTACTTTAGTGGCGGTTGAGACAGCTCTGTATGCACTTCCAGCTGAGGATATAAAAAAAATGGCCAAGACTCTAAAGCAGAGAGCTGTCATGAAGAACTGAAGTACATTTGTTGTGGTAATGGCCTGGCACTCTTTGGGGTGAGTGAAGCTGTATTGTGGTGCCTCAGCTAATGAACTGCGCTTTATGGTTTCCACCCCCCTGGTCAATTTTGCAAGTATGTTGCCAGGTTTTACTGCTGCCCGTGGCGTTCGCACACTTATCCGACACTCAGGTGGGCCCGGTACATTTTAAAGAAGCTTTAAAGAGCACGCCTGTGTGCATTAGGCGTGCAACATAAACATGTGACAAGATGCCTGCGACAGGCTCATTACCCAAATAAATAAAGCAGTTTGCTGAAAACTTGAGACATTTAATCTGTTGGCAGGTTTCCCAGGCAGGCAGGGTTTAAACCAGTAGGGTCTAAACTTCCACAGTGTCTCCATTAAAATCCAATCAATTTCAGGACATGACTTAGACTGCGTGTTGGACCCCTGCCGTCTACTTTAAATCCCATGTCTTTGGTACTCTTACTGCGTGAAAAGCTTTGAACCAGACACATATTAAGTCATAGGTAGCACTTTAAAATGATGCAAAGCAGACATCATAAAGGCTCTCTCATGGCAGCAACCTTCATTTCATGCATCATGTACAAAGCACAGTGTGGTCAGACTTCCAGCGTTCAGTGCAGATTTCTGTTTTTTATTGACCCGGTCACCACTGTGTTTGCAGTGCACACGCCGTTATCAGTGATTCATCTTTAGTAGGCTGGCTGTTACACTTTGAGTCAGTAGGCCAGGGGAGCATATTGTCCATTGGAGCTATGGTGCTCCTTGTGTGTGTGTGTGTGTGTGTGTGTGTGTGTGTGATTGTGAACACTTGTACCCATGTGTTTGTATTAGTTATCTGTTTATGTTTTTCTGTTTTGTGTGTGTGGCTGTGTGTATGTGTGTGTGTGCGTGTGTGTGTGCACATATGTATGTGTTGAGCTTTGTGGTTCAGCTATCTTTCCCCTTGGACCATCAGTGGCATTCTCAAAGTCCATGCCTGGAGGTAGTCTATACTCTATTTTTATATCCTGGAACGTTATGTACGCAGACTGCGGTTAAGACGGCAGCCTTAATCAACTCGACGTCTGAGAAGTTCCACATTACCTGGTGTGACGGATCCTCATGCCACTCTGACGTGACATGTCATTAATACCAAGAAGGACGGAATGTGAATTTTTTATGCAGAGTGCCTAAAAAGATCACACGACTCGTTTTTTCCCGTAAATGTAAGGGGTAGTGCCTTCAAACGGACACGGGGAGGGTCCGTCACAGACAGAGCACATAAATCTTCAACCCCAGCTACGTGAAGCATTGTGAACTGAGACGGAGTCAAAATTCATTTCCTCTTCGCTCTCACTACTCCACGCGCACCACTTTAAAGGGGTGGGGGTGGTGGGGGAGGGGGGTCTACACATTCTTTTTTCAAACACCATTTCTTAAACACGGCATTACTAATAGTTCAATTTGTGACGGCCCATTTTCGAGGCTAAAGACGTTTTCGAAGCCCCGTAATTGCCTTGTGTGCCGTTACAAGCCAAGGAATGGGTTTTCTTGATAGGGTCGACTTGTGCCGAACATCCAATCAGGCTTTGCGCTTGTGTGTGTGAGTGTGATTCTTCTCCTGTAGGGAGACACTAGTTTTGACACTGGAGAATGGCTACAGTCATCAGCTGCTTTGGTGTGGGTTTCCCGGGTATGTGTTAATGCGCTGTAGCTGGCATTAATGGCCATCTGCGTGGAAATATTTGCACAAAAGCGTGGCAGCATGCTGGATGGCTTGGTATTGATCCAAAACACCAGCAATGAGGCCGGAGCTCCAAGCTCCATGATGAGATGAAATCACTAAAATAAAAAGGAGAATAAATTAATAGAGAACACAGTGTATTAGGACACTAAGGCCTCAAATAGAGTAGAAAAGTATAACATAATATTGTTTAGCAAAGCTTAGTGTAGAAAATGGAACAGAAAGGAAGATCATTGTCTTAACAGAGCCAGCACTTTGTTGAGATTTCCATCTGTCTGTGGATGATTTATTTCACCTTTACAATAGTCAAAGCAAAAATGGGAAATCGTTGGTGGTCTCACTGTTCTTTAAAATAGATTGTGTATAAATGGTCCAGGCCAAATTCAAGTCCATTGAGGCTACACACCTTACGCACACGAACAGATAGCAGGGGCAAGAAATGCTTCAGCTCCCAAGACTCCCTAAAGATATTCTTCTTTTCATGTATATTGCTAGGTTTTCTTTTTCATATTATGTCATCTTGCATAAACCGGCAATGACAAAAGAAACAAAATCAATGGAAAATGGAAAAATGAACATACAGGTAGTCCAGCAGCAGCAGACAAATGAAATCACCTTCCTCACACACCTACTCTGTGAGCTAATAGAGACATTTGATTACAGCTCGGAGCAATTCCTCAAATATAATGTGGCTTTATTATCCTGTCCTCCTGTCGGTGGGTCGGTGCTGTTTCATCTGTGTGTAGTTCACTGAGCAGTCATCCGCTAGTGCTTTCGAGTATTTTTTGTGCCCTTTTTGCCAAGCGGGTGTTCTCAGGATTATGTCCATCATCTTTTTTTCCGCTCTGATGCGAAGAGTTGGGGTCGTTGGTGATGTTCGTTCGCTCCACTTTGTCCATCACTTTGCATCCGTATTGTAGCTGGCTCGCTTTAATCTTTATAAACTATACCGAGAAACAGTGCAGAGAAGTGCTGCGGGAGCATATATAGTCTTATTCGCCTCACAGTACTGTGTTAAATGTCAGGTATAATTAAAATAAAAATAAACTTTATTCGCTAGGATGTTTCTCTCTTTCTCTCTCTCTCTCTCTCTCTCTCTCTCTCTCTCTCTCTTTCTCTCTTTCTCTCTCTCTTTCTCTGCATCCACACAAAGCTGCTTGCTTGCAAAGTCTGTGTATGAATCCCCCTGGAGGGAGAAGAGGTTGGCGGCAGCAAAGACAAAAAGAGTGGAGAGATAGAGGATGAGACCTTGAACACACTGGCTGGATGTGAGGGATAATGGCCTCCATATTTAACCCATTCCCTAATGCCCAGTCGTGATCACATGTTGTGTTGTAAGACATTTATGAGTAGACATTTATGAGAATGTTAGGGCTGTGTAAGGACATTTTAACTATAAAACTGTCAAAGATACTGAGGGACCACGAAGCATTGACCTTGGGAGCAAGCAGCGTGGTGGAAAATGTGGTTGTTGTACTGGAATGTGACCCTTGGAAATTCTCCCCTGGTTTGACATTTGTTTTTGAAACCTTCTACTAGTCCATTTTAGCACCCTTGACCCAAACCTGTTCCCTAAGCACAGGTCAGCTGTCACTTAACTTGCTCCACCCTACTGCCTCTACTTTCTTCTTCTGCTCTCCCTCTCTCTCTCTCTCTCTCTCTCTCTCTTTCCCTCTCTCTCTCTCTCTGTCTCCCTTCTCTCATCTGTATTTTCTCAACAATGGTCATTCTATGTCTTTGCAGATGCCTACATACATATATCTGTATGTAGTATTTTTTTTGCAGACAAATAACAGCATGTGTTCAATGAAATTGGTCTTCTCAGTAGAGAGAAGAAATAAGAATCAATGGTGAAATGGTGAAAGCAATATGAAACTATTCAAGACCTCTCATTGTCCTTTTTTTTGTCTTGTCTCGTCTTTTTTCCTTCTTATCCACTTTCCCTCATTCCTTCCCCCCTTCCTGCCCCTGCTGTACCCAGCCCTGAAAAAGGGTCGTTTCTGGATCACGCCGGACCCCTACCACAATGACGACAACATCCAGATTGGCCGCGAGGTGAAGATCTCGTGCCAGGTGGAGGCTACGCCGCCCGACGAGCTGCAGTTCAGCTGGCTGAAGAACGGCCGCCCACTACGCAGCTCTGAACGCATGGTCATCACGCAGACTGACCCGGACGTGGCGCCCGGCACCACCAACCTGGACATCATCGACCTCAAGTTCACCGACTTTGGCACGTACACGTGCATGGCATCGCTGAGGAACGGAGGCATCCCGGAGATCAGCATTGACGTCAACATCTCCTCTACCACAGGTGAGTCTACTCCGTCAAGCGAAAGTCCTCCGTTACTTCTTTAAAGGTAAAGGTGGATGATAGTTCGACTCTTTTATCCAAAGTGACATTAACTTGCAACAGTTGGGCAGCGACACTACTCGTATTCCACCACTCTTGCTATCCTGGCCCTGGACATAGCTTTATGTAGGACTAGTAAAAAGAAAATATGTTATTGTATGTCTTCAACACTGCACTGAGCCAGCAGATTTCACCCTTAAGTTGGACTGCTGAATTACGAGTGCACTCATGGGAATGTACGAGTTTGCAAACAGCAATGATTAACTGAAAGAAGAACAGGAGGAGATTAGAAACGGGACTATTCATGCACGCCTGGCGTCTCTGTAGTGCAACAGTGGAGCATATTCAGCTGTTAAGGGAAAGGTTACTGTGTCTAGCCTGCCTAGGTAGGGTTTTAGTGCTTTTGCATTTCAATGCTTTTGCATGATAGATTACTGCACCTGCAGCACCCAGGCCTTAGGGTAGACTTCCCCGGAACATGCAGTATGCTAAAACATGCTCTCCTGTTCTAAAAAGCCTAACATTAAAGCATGCTTTACATAAATTACCACGAATGTGAGTGTGTGATTTGTGCTCTTTTCACCAATTACACCTATGTTGCAGCTCATGATGATGGGAAGTCACAATCTGGTAGAACTAGAGTAGGAGCAAATAAGTATAGTATAAGTATAAGTATATATACTCTTTTGATCCCGTGAGGGGAAATCTGGCCTCTGCATTTATCCCAATCCGTGAATTAATGAAACACACTCAGCACACAGTGAAGTGAAGCACACACTAATCCCGGCACAGCGAGCTCAGGGAGCAGTGAGGGGTTAAGTGCCTTGCTCAAGGGCACTTCAGCCGTTCCCACTGGTCGGGGCTTGAACCAGCAACCCTCCGGTTACAGGTCCGGAGTGCTAACCAGTGGGCCACGGCTGCCCCTTAAATGATTTGCACCCAGTAATTATGATAGTAATATATCTAATGTATCATTAGTGTTCAGTGTATATGCAACTTTCGCTATCAACCTTATTAATGATTTTAGTGTTTTTCAGGTATGAAGATGTGTAAAGAGATTTAAAAAAAATTGTGCCCATATGAGCTTCTAAACTGTCACTTTTTGCATCAGTGTTGTCTTAGCCTATATCTGTTTACCACAGCAATCGATGAAGTGCTAGGTCACCTACACAATTTTTGAACGCGTCTTCATAAGGACACAAACTAATATTGTGCAAAGGAATTGGCTCTGGCACAGTTTCCCCATGTCCTCTGCTGTGTGCGATTGAGCACTGGCTTGGCCGCCAGCACACAGGGCAGATGTGAACACCAGTGTATTCCTGCTAAATCATTATTAATTTGTGCTCATCCATGCATCCCCTCCTAAATAGGGACTAATTGAGGTGGATGGGTTTCTAATGGTTTGTGGGACGTTACAACACTATGCCAAAAAACCTAATCATTATTTATTGCGAGGTAGCAGAAGTTTACAATAACAAAATGTATTGCCGTTCTCGCCAATAAATGGATTGTTTCAATTTATGTACCGCTATGCACCATGTGCATACATAGAACCAGGTCATGTCTTTGTGCTTTTAACATTAAAAACTCACATTCTGGGGCATAAACAGTATGATTATGTGATATCAGTAATAGAATTTAAGAAGTTCAAGCCTGCAGGTTGGTCTCTACAAGAAAGATCCAGGCCATAAAGACTAAACGAATCTATGAACCACTCAAGCAAAAAGGGTAGAAATGCATTAAAGCCTCTAATGTTCAAGTTCATGTTCAAAATCAGCTTTGTTTGTGTTTGTGTTTGTGTTTGTTTCTGGGCTCTGCAGAAGGAATGGTCATTTTTATTGACCTGGAAAGGAACACAGATCCCTGGGAGCCTCTTACACCCCCCAACCCATCCCACCCCATTCCCCTTCTCTGGTGATCCAGTCAAATACAAGAAAGGAGAGCTCCCAGCATGCTTACATAAGCCTTATTCAGTCTTCATTTGGGACCTGTTCAAGCGCCCCGGACTGGTCACTGTTTACCATTTAATTTCCTAATGGTACTTCAGAGAACCTTATATACTCGCTTGATATCAAAGAAAGGTCGTTTTTGCAGTTTGTCGCAAATCACTCCTTATAGTTCCACTGTGTTTTGCTGCCAGGCGCCGCCATTCAATCCCAAATGGAGCAATATTCATTACAGTAGGGACAATAAAAGGAGCATTAAGGCTTTGTCCCCATATTGCAAAATCTATAGCTCAGCTTCCTGCTTAAGAACCCCCCCGCCCCCACCACCACCACCACCACCACCACCACCGTCTTCCCTTTGAAGCATTTTCCATCCGGGCTTTTTTATTCCTCCATGGTGAAGTCGGGCAGTTTGTAATCACACAGACACATACATGTTTCAAAGCCCTCGCGTTAGCGCGGCCTCATGTAGTGCGTAAGGCACTCTGACACTTACATGTTGAAGTTGCTCGTGGGCGCTTGTCCAAACAGTCGCACCCCGAGTCGGAGATGCCGTTAGCCCCCAGGAGAGGAGGGGACGGGGGGGGGGATGAGGGGGTGGTTGCTGGATGAGGAAAGGAGAGGAAGAGGGACATGAGGAGGGCGCCTGCGGAGACAAGTGTATGCGGCGCTCAGTGGTTGCGTGCTAGCCAGTGCCTCTGCTCGTGCCGGAGCTGCTGTGGTCGTGAGGAAGGCGTGGGAGGTGCGCTATAGATAGAACAAAAGGCTCATGTTTATTGTAACATGTCTCTGCACCAAACTGGCATCTATCTTTAGGAACGCAGGTGTTACGCTGCTGCTGTATGTGTGTGTGTGTGTGTGTGTGTGTGTGTGTGTGTGTGTGTGTGTGTGTGTGTTTGTTTGTGATTTGTGTGTGTGTCTTGTTTTGAAGTTGCAGTGCGATGCACTAATACCTTCTCTACTCCTGCTTGTCCTATTTATAAAGCCGGTGGTACGTGAAGGCCCGAGCCTCCCCCAGTCTCATGACCTCAATGTGTCTTGGGGAGTCTCCCACCATACGGCACAGTTCCCTCCAGACGCTCAGCAGCACCTTCAGAGCACACACACACACACACACCACTGCACCACACTAACACACAAACACACACACTACTGCACCACACTAGCATAGACACTACTGCATCTCACATAACACACAGCAATATTCCACACTAACACACACACACACACCACTGCACCACACTAGCATAGACACTACTGCATCTCACATAACACACAGCAATGTTCCACACTAACACACACACACACACAGACACACACACACACACACACACACACACACACACACACACACACACACACACACACACACACACACACACACACACCACAGTATCACACACACACACACCACTGCACCACACTAGCATAGACACTACTGCATCTCACATAACACACACCAATGTTCCACACTAACACACACACACACACACACACACACACACACACACACACACACACACACACACACACACACTGCTGTACCTCACATAACCACACTAGCACACACACCACAGTATCCCACGTAACACACACCACTGTTTCACACTAACACAGACACTACCTCACATAACACACACCACTGCACCACACTAACACAGACACCACAGCATCTTTCATAACACACACACTGCTGTGCCACTGTAGCGTAGTCGGAAACGGTGTCTTTTGAACACATGTGTAACCAGCCGTAATGTTTCTGCTACGCGACCCAGCCCTGTCGCAACAAATACAATGTTCTCTCTCACTGCTCTCTGCACACAACATGTCGAAGCTCTTTTTCTCTTCGTCACAAGGTAGCGCTTACGTTTCACGTA
>NW_027468680.1:11989352-11991852 GCF_046254945.1 Alosa pseudoharengus
AGGACGACATAAAATGAACACGTCACCAATTAGCCCGCCGTGGCTATCTTGATGCAAACTGATTATGACAGAGAAACAGATAACGAACTTGCCAGGGCGCAGATCGAGAGGGACTTTAATTGAGAGCTCTCAGGTAATTCACTTGAACCCAATTAAAGCACTGGCCTCCTGTAGAGTGTCCACACTGCAGTACCCCACCCCCACCCCCCCCCCCCTGCCCTGACTGCCCGACCCATCCAGCACCTCTACCTCAGTGGGGGTTAATTGTGTTCATTGGACAAGCGTGTGTGTCTCGGCAAACTCTTCCTTAGCAGTATTGTGATGAAATGGAACGATTCACTGTTTGTAGTGGATGTGGAAGATGGGGGGGGGGGGGGGGTGAGGGTTGAGGAACAGTCAATTGCCTGGTCTCAGGTGGGCACTGTCACCACAGAGACCTGGTGCCGACAAAGGGATTTCAGCTTCATGAGACATGCTGAGCAGGGTGGGGGGGTGGTCACACTGCAAAGGTCAATTGGCACACTTGTCACTTTTTCACCTGCGTTTGAAAGCTTTGCAGGGGTGAGGTGGCGGCAGGGTATGGGGGAAAAAAGGAGGGGGGGAGATTGTCACTGTGTTATGGAGCACTGCTCTCTATGTTCTGACAAGGCTCTCTCTCCCATCGACACACACACACACACACACACACACACACCACTCTCTCTCTCTCCCATACACACACACACACACACACACACACACACACACAGACTCTCTCGCTCGCTCTCTCTGTTATTTTTGCTCTCCCTCCCTCCCACTCCTTCTCTCTATCTCTCTCTTCCACTCTTTCTTGCCATGTCTCACTGTCTTGATCTCCAGTCCGATGATTCTGTCTCATTACAGCATGACATTTCTTTTAACACCGTAACTGATGTCCTTAGCAAAGCACCAAACGGCCACAGCCTGATGTGTCTGTAAATGTTCTATTCTGGGGGAAAAAAGCTTGCAGTGAAACTCAAAGCCACCCCCCCCCCACACACACACAAGATTTAATGAGAAGGAGAGCGCACATGATGTCAAAGGATCAAAAGAATGTTCAATAATTCTTTAATCAGTTCAAGGGAACATGATCGCTTACGTTGGAGGTATCAAGAGTGCCAAAAAAGGTGATACCCCCCTCTGCCATGTTAGATTTTCTGACATGCCATCTGTTCTGTGGAAAATAGCCTTCTCTAAAAACTGTTATATCTTACTTTAATGTGTAGCATACTGATAGTTGACATAGAATCATAACTAGCCAAGAAGAATGTATTGGCTAATTAAACTACTGTAAACCTACAGTATAGGTTAGTGATAGTGAATAATGCAATAGCTCACATACAGTAGACGTCTGAGGAGACACAGAAGTCCGTCCATCTTGGGTTTGCATTCGGGGGAATGATTTAATTCTTCTAATGACTTCTCCAGAAGGCCACGATTGCAGTCCCCTCAATTTACAAAGACTGCAGTGATTGATAATGGCGGATCTCTCTACTTACAGTACTGAAAGGAATACCGCCGTGCTCATAAGCATGATCTCTCTATAGACGTCAGGCTTCTGGCCTGTCATCTGAGGCAAGGGCTGATGGGAAGTTGGAAGAGCTGGAGGAGGGGTGGGTGTGAGGGATGAAAAGGACTCGGCTAGCAGAGATTCATCTATTCTCCTTTGGAAGAATACGGGCCGGCAATTATTATCGGTTGTAGAGCCTCATTTAGTTCAACTCTTTCTCTCTTGGTAATAAGTAATTACTTCTCGGAAAAACCACGATCTAAGGCATAGTGATGTAAGCTGCATGACTATGACACCATAGGTTTTAATGAGCGTTTGAAACCAGGCTCCTTTTTTGGTGGAGAGGGTTTGTGGAGAGCATATTGAAATGACGAGATTAAAACGAGATGAGAGAGAGAGTGAAATGGAAAGAGAGTGAGAGAGAGAGAGACAGAGTGAGAGAAAAAGAGAGAGAGTGAGCGACAGAGCAAAGGAGATGGAGGAAGAGAGACAGAGAGAGGATGAGACCAGCGAAGGCCCCTCGTCGCGAGGTGATACATTGGGTGCTCTGATTAACAGGAGGACCAGGCAGGACGATGGGTATTGAAGACCGTTCCTCCAGTGAGGAGGACAAGGGGTGCTGACTACTCCTGACACAATGCCAGTGTTTAATTCGGTCTGTTCACTAAGCATGGCATTCAAAGCTGGCTGCCAGCCTAATTAGCAGAGAGCTAATTTATCCCCACTAGTATTCATTTATGGAAAAGAGGAATTCTTTCATTACACACACACACTCTCTCACACACACACACACACACACACACACACATACTCACACACATACACACACACACAGACACTCACACACTCACTCACACACACTCACTCACACACACACACACACACACACACACACACACACACACACACACACACACACACACACACACACACTCACACACACACAAAAGGCATACAAAATTTCAAAGTGTT
>NW_027468680.1:11996852-12011852 GCF_046254945.1 Alosa pseudoharengus
GTGTAGCCAGATGACAAAGGGATGCATGGTTTTGCATCAAATCACTCTTGCATTAAGAAATAATAACTGCAAGATCAATGTTTACTTTAATTAGTACTTTAATTACATGACACAGGGATAATTATTGTTGTGAACTTTTAGACCTTCTAAACTGAAGCAAAACTTGTGTATTGTGTTGTGTATTCCATGAAATTTTGTGAAGATTGCTTTGAAGGAACGAGATAGACCCATGTCCTCAGTTCAACCATTTCATAAAACCTTGACATTAAAATGTTTTCAGCATGACACCACGACAGTGACCCACTTTTAACAAAGGAACCTCCTACAACTCAGCAAAGTCAACCCCCCCCCCCCCCCCCAACTTTCTAACCCATTTGTGACTTTCCTCTGTTGATGACCCTGTCTCATTCTCTCTGTCTTTCTCTCTCCATCCTTCACACAGACCCTCCGGCGGTGGAGCCCATCTACACTGAGATCCGGCAGGGCCTGGGCCGCGCCTTCACGTTGACGTGTCGCGTGCTGCGGGCGCACCCGTCCCGCGTGCTCAAGTACGAGTGGAAGCTGGGCACGCGCCTGCTCACCGTGGGCGACTTCAACCAGCGCGACGAGACCGAGTACCACGTGCGCGCGCTCAACCGCGAGGGCTACGGCGAGTACACCTGCGACATCACCAACGAGGCTGGGGCTGGACGATGCACCTTCCTGGTCACAGGTGAGAGGGCTGGTCTGGGACTTAACTGTTTGGAGTGCCTTATTTCAGACAGCATGAAGCAATGACATGATATGTCTAGCAACGATCTAAAGAATGGCCCAGGCCAAAACATTATCGATTGAATAAAGCATTGATATGGAGACGGGGTGTGCGGTGCTTCTCAACCTCCTCAAGCACTTTACCAGAAATAAAGGATGGAACTCACAGTTATAGTTTTCACGCGATTTCACCCGCCATAGCACACTGAAGATGGAGCAATTTAAACAAAAAAAAAGTTTAACAAAATAACTGTGAGGCCTATCCTTTATTTTCAAAGTTTCATTTTTTGACGCCTAGAAGGATTTATTTAGCCTAGCCCCGCCGACCTAGATCTTCTTTCAGGGAGATCTTGTCTGGAACTCCATAGTTCATAACCGTTTCCCTCAAACATGAGAAATGTCAGGCCAATCAATGACGAGGGGAACATATTGTGATAAACAGAAGCAGAAACACCTGCAAATGTCAAAAAATGCAATTGGAAAGATACAGAAATGTATTTACAGCAAAGGTACACCCACATACATTGTTTCCTGACTGTTGATGCTGTTTATTGTCAGTTTGTAAAATTTAGGTGAAGTAGGAAGTAATGTTAGGAATCTCTGATCAATGTGATTAGTAAGGCTGGACCAATGATTTCAAAGTTAGTGCCTGTTGCGATGCAAGTGTTGCAAATGTTTCCCAATCACCAGACTCTATTCACTTTGTGAATGAGTTTAGATTTTTCCAAGCTAGGATTTAGCACCGTTTTTGACAAAGTTTGCAATATCACAAAACAACTACAATATGTACGGAAAAACTCAGTGGTCAACATTGGTCATAGATTATATGATTATGCAGTATGTTGATATAAAGTAGTTTCCATCACTGTGTTCACAGTATCATGACCTTCTGACCTCAGCATTGATCTTTCTGTTGCCCATTGTTGCTTAATTCATTGAAGCAATTTGCATTCAGCTTGAGGGCCAGTCAATACAGTGTTTAACCAACGGGTCTGATGGGATTGATTGATTGCCTCTGTGTGGCTTTCATTGTAGTTTCAGCTGCGTTTAGGAGTCGTTTATTCAGCCTCGGGCCAGGTGTGCATAAGAAAGGGTTTGCCCAACTTTTCTTGTCCAACTTGTTGAAGAATTCAGCATAACGCTTTGGTGAGATTGATCGAGCTGGACTGTATTTAGCTTGGATAGGAAGTTAACGTTGCTTTTAGTTGCAACATTGAATTTATTTGAAGTTAAGCACAGTTAAATTTATTAGGGTTCAGTTATGTTTGGCTTTTGGGTTTGAATTTAATATAGTGTGTGATCTATCAAGCACTATTGAGTAGTCTGAACTGAGATGCACTCTGTGTGATGTTTTAAGCCACTTCTAAATTTACAGAGCTTTAATTCCAAGATATAATTGAGTTTATCGAGTGGTTTGCATCATAAAGCCACAGTGTGAAGAGCCAAGCCAGATAACAGCAAGTGTTGATGAGGCCGTCGGAGACAGACCGAGCACTCAGGCTGAACCACATGGCCACTTCCTGTGTCTCGGAACATATCGCCCGCAGTATTTGTAGTTAAGGTCAAGCGAGACAATCACAGCATTCCCACAATGCTGCAATTAGGCTTAACTTCAGAGTCTCGCTGCGTGGTTGATGTGTTGTTTTTGTCACAGTCCAGTTGTTTTTACTTGTCCCTGGCACATCTACCAATGCTGTATACCGTCAGCTGTGAAATGTCTTTCAGTCGAATTATCAAATTAGAGCAAATGCCTGTAGGAAACATTGCAGTTCATGTAAGGTTACGTAAACATGATTGCAGTGCCACAGTTTATTATGACATTTTATCCAAGCGACTTTCCCAAACAATAGAGCCAACAAGAGAGTGATGACAGTTGAAGGTAAATGGTTTCCACTCGGCCATGAAAATCATCTCAGAATGGCATGAGAATGGTATCGATCGCTGGGTCGTGAGTCTTTTAAGGATGCAGTGCCAACGCAGCGTGATTTGTTTGTTTTGACATGCGCTAAGCGCTAACAATGTGGAGCAGGCAACTATCAGTGCATGTTTGCTCAGAGCTGGATGCCATTTCATCGCCACGCGCAACAGGCCCGAATGCGTCAGTGCTCTGAGCAGTAGAAACCCGGCATGACAACACGCAACTGCCGTTACCTCAACGACATGTCATAAAGAGACAACTGGGCCGAGTCAAAGTTGAAACATTGTACAGCATGAATACCTTTTTCCACCAGAAAAAGCACAATACAATAATCAGCTTATTTTGTTTACATTAACTGTTTATTTTCATTATTGAGGTTACATGTCTGCTCTGTCTCATATACAGTGTGCTGCATTCACGAAAAGCTGGCAGTTCTGGTAGCCTTTTTTTTTTTTAAAGCATTAGTATGCTTGGGCAATGCTTTGTATATCATATGCATGGCATACTGTCCAAGGCCTCTGGCACTGGGTCTCTGCGGGCAGTCCTGGCACGTAGCTCTGACAGTCAGCCCAGGATGGATAGGATCTCAGGATTCCAGCGCCATCATTGACATGTCATAAAGGTCACCGTCAATGCAGTACTTCCAGCCTTCAAGGGATGTGCCTAGAAAGCCTGGCAGAGCTGGCAACTCTATTACAGCCGTGCCCACTGGCATATGGAAGCACTGCCAGTCTAGTAGTCAATTATTGCGTACAATGTGTTTAGCAATGCTACTACTGGTTATGATTTGTCATGTGCTGTTATTGAACCGTTTCATCAATGCTGTTATTGTTATACTATTTATCGATTATTACATATTGTCTTATCTGTACTGATTGTGGAATAAACAGCATAGTGACACAATATTATTTTAATTTCATGATCTATATAGCAGCTTATGATCTATTATTGATGATCGATATCTTTTTAATGTACTCACTGAACAGTGGCATCAGTGCTGTTAATTGAACTGTTTATTGAATATTATATATTACTTTACATAATTACCTTATATATACAGAGTGTGCTATCAACTACAACATTAATGTATATATGTTATTTTCTGACAGTTGGTGGCTTTTAGTGAAAGTGACTCAGCCAAAATGACAATGCATTTTTTTTGTTCACATTTTAAAAGTGCAGTGCTTTATTTGTTTATACATCATCCGGAATGTTCCATTGTCTCTTCCTCTGGCTTGAATAATTGCAGATGGTCTTAAACAGGCCTGGAGCTCAGATTTCACTCTTTGGAAAGTTAAAGAACAGGCCTGTGAATGGGGGAAGAATGGGTAATTAATTAGACGGGTACAACAGCATTTTAATGAATCTGCTTTTGACCCTGCCTGGTCTGTTCCCATCCCCTGCTCCATTCTTTGTATTCTTGATTTCAGATATCAGTCCACATCCCAGCTTCACATCTTTTTTTTCTCCTTCTCTCCCCCTCTCTCTCTCTCGTCTTAGAATTTTAATTGCACAGTTTTGGTCAAATGCTTCAGGGTGATGTCCTTGTCACTGTCGATAAACACGAGGCTCACGCAAATCTAATTAACTGCTTTTCATGCAAGCACAAAAAGCAATTGTTTTGCTCGTTGAAAAGACAGAAAACTATACAGTTTGATACATACATTTGATGTCAAAGAAAAGGATGGGGGAAATTGGTAGAAATTGTAAAAGACTTTGAAGGACGTACTCGTGGAAAATGTCTAAAAAAAAAGTTATATTTCATCGCTCTCCTGTTTAGCCCATGTAGCCAGTGTTAGACATGAAATAAAAACACAAATACTGCTGGTGCTGCCCTAGATTCTGTTAGTGGTTCTGAGCGTGGACATTTTGGGATTGGCTGCTTCTCACCTGAACTGGCAAAGCTAGAAATGCCTCGCCTCGTCACCCGGAACAATTGGCTCAGTCGGTCTTCGAGAGAGAGAGGCTCGTCTTTGATTCTGTGCCACTCTGTAAGTTGCCCGTGTTGTCGCTCGGCTCGGCCTCGTTGTTTTTTTTTTTTTGTTTTTTTTGACTCCTGTGGGATTTCTTTCTTATTTTGGCCTCTCGGGCTATACATCACAGAGAGTTGATGAGCCATTCGTTAGCGATGAACAGTGAGGAGGAGAAGCTCAATATGATCTACCTGCCTCTGATGCTTAGGTTATTCTTGGAGATGTTTCGCCACTAATCATATAATTTGCATTGATCATTTCCTCTGCTGCTCAGCAGGCATATAGGTATCACTTTATTTTAATCTGTCGCTGTTACAGTGTACCTACCTAATTAGGTACAGTGGTACAACCTGTGTAACAACATGTACTATCAGGTACTGTCATTGTACTTGCATTATGTATTTGTGGGTACCTACATATAGTTGTTACATTGTAATACTGAGTGCTTTTACAAAACTTTGCCAATTTGCCTAAATTTTCATCAGAGGCAAAGAGCTGACCTGAGACCTGCTGGATGGGGTAAATCTGGTCATGATAGATTTGATATACAAACCATTCTTAGCTCCAGTCAAGGCCTCATTGTCTTCAGTGTACATAACAGCTGTGCTGCTACAACCTTGTTACTCTTTGATACAGTGGACTTAACCTATTAATTGTACCAGTTAATTACTTACATGTACATATGACATGTATATTATGTCTTCGATGTCTTGGAACAGGTCTCATGCACACACACACACACACACACACACACACACACACACACACACATACCAACATTGTCTTTTCCCACCGAAAGCCCAGCCAATATAAAACTCACCCATCTGAACAAATACTCTCTCTCTCTATCTCTCTCTCTATCTTTCTCTCTCTCTCTCAATCTCTCTCCTCTCAGTCTCTCTCCTCTCTCAATCTCACACTCTCTCAATCTCTCTCCTCCTTTTCTGGTTATATCAATCCCTTTCTCCATCCTACAGTATCTGTTTCTTTCTCCCTTTCCTCTCTTTCTATTATGCTCTCACTCTCTCTCGCATTATTTCTCTCTTTATTTCTCTCTCTCTCTCTCTCTCTCTCCCTCTCTGTCCATGTGAAACACGTGTATGGCCATTATGTTTTAGGGGTCCGAAGATGGATTGTTGGCAGCAAGCACAGCAAACAGGCATTAAGTTTTAGATGGCCGCGGCGTCACGTGCGCGTGATGCAGACACACTCATGAGTAGGCACAGGGGCACATGAGAGCTGAGGAGAGCAATCACTGGATCTCTCCCTCTCTCTGTCTCTCTCTCTCTCTCTCTCTCTTTCTGTCCGCCACTCTCTCTATCTCGCACGCGCGCGTGGCGGTCATTTTCCCCGACAGGCAGCTTTTGTGTGTATGTGTGTGTGTTTTTTTTTTGTTTGGACGGCTTTGTCGGCGATGAAGGTTAAGTCAGGAGTGAATCTCTCGACTGGAGATGTCTCTGTGTGTGTGTGTGTGTCGCATGGAGTGAATATCTTGCGTGTGATGTGTGTGTGTGTGATGTGTGTGTGTGTGTGTGTGGGTGTGTGTGTGTGGGTGTATGTGTGTGTGTGTGTGTGTGTGTGTGTGTGTGTGTGTGTGTGTGTGTGTGTGTGTGTGTGTGTGGGTGTGGGTGTGTGTGTGTTTGTGTATGTGGGTGTGTGTGTTTGTGGGTGTGTGGGTGTGTGGGTGTGTGTGTGTGTGTGTGTGTGTGTGTGTGTGTGTGTGTGTGGGTGTGTCGCTGGCGAGTGGCCCCGGTGTCGCCTCGCTGCACCTGTGACTGCACTGACTGCTTGTTAGGGTGACAGCTGGACTTTGAGATGAAATATTCATGGCAAGACAGTGTGTGTGTGTGTGTGTGTGTGTGTTGATTCAGTCTGAGGCAGGATGGACGGCTCTGGTGTTGGCAGTTGTGCTGTTTGATGATGGACAGTGTTTGCCTGCGTCAGCTGATGAAGTTCCACGCAGATAGATGCAATCACTCCCTCACACACATATTTGCATTATTCAAACACACACACACACACACACACTCACGCACACTAATACACACAGACACATGCAAACAAACATGCTTACAGCTACGCGTGTTTTACACAAGACAGGCATCCTCAAGGTCTGCCAAGCTACCTCCGTCAAGCTACCTGTCACGGGAAAGGCATGTCACCCCCTCCAATCTGCTCGATGCCCACATGCTTCTGATGAGCAGCGCTGAGTGACGTGTGTCTAGCTTGCTGCCATGGTTGCTCTTGAGCACGCTCTGCTTTAATCACTTGATTTATGCAAGTAGTAGAACCATTCTCTGTCCCCCAGGGCCCTTCAAATAGAACCCAACACCCCCCCCCCGTGTTGAAATATTTCTAACTGGAACTAAACTAAGACATGTCAGACTTTGTGACAAGCCTCATTATCATGACTGTTATAACACTATTCACATTTAAAACTGGTCGGTCTGGACAATAAAAGTAGGACACCATAACCAAATATCTGTCCTCTAATGTAGTACTATCCTAATATATAATATTGGAGTTCTGATATAGACATAATTCCTTTTGGCACAGAAAAAAAAAAGCATTCAACCCAGCGAGCCTTGAGAATGGGTCTCCATGGTGGTCAACCCCTGTGCCCTAAACCACATCACCAATGAGCCAGGCTTGTTGCCATGGCAGTCCGATCCTCATTCTCCACTGTAGTCACTGCAGTCTGTCTCTTTCAGTCAATCAGACCCTACACCGTAATGTGATTATTAAAGTGTACATGTGTGAGATCAGGGGTTCTGCACTGCAGAGCCGCTGATGAGAGACACACACACACACACACACACACACACACACAGAGTGGGTTTGGGGGATTTCCTGGTTTGAGTGGCCCGTGCCAGGCAGCATTATATGATTTAGAGGCGTGCTCCAACAACAGTTGGCCAATTCCAAAGCAATTTAGCTTTGGACGGGAGAGCACGGGGTGGGCAATCTTATCATTATTAAAGGCCCATCGTTGGCTGGAGAGATTTCACCTCAGCTACTAGCGACCACTCTTTTAATCAGCAGATAGCAGTCTTTAAATGATCGATTAGCGGTGTGAGCACTGTTCACGCGGCGTTCGCTCTCATTCCCCATCGGCATGAGAAGCTGTGGCCGTGTCAGTGGCGGCAGCGACAGGCGCGTTGGAGGAGATTGCCCCATTGGTGCCCCCAAGCCTGACGAGACATGATTGCCTGGGCACCTAGTCCCCCCCCCCCCCCCCCCCCCCCCACACACACACACACACACACACACACACACACACACAAACACACCATCCCCCACTCCCTCTGTCCCCGACCCTTTGAGACGTAGTCATCTGCAGGGGTAGCGTGCTGTGGCGTGATAGGCCTACAGGAGCAGCATGGTGCCCCAGCCCTGGGTAAATGTGCCCCCCCCCATCCCATGGAGCACTATGGCTTTATCTGGCAGCTTTAAGCAGAGTGAACGGCCCATTAGCTGTTCCTGTAGATTCCTCCTGTTAATAGGCGGCCACTAAACCAGTCACAGGTGACAGGATTAATCTGCAGGCTGCACACATCAGCACAATTGCCTTTCTCTCTCTGGCTCACCCTCTTCCTCGGCACATCTGTATATTATCTACATACTTCTGTCTGTTTCTGTGTAGCTATATATCTATCTCTCTGTACATATATCTCCTATTGTATTACATATATGAGTATAGGAATATGTATGCACATCTGCATGAGACTTAAGCATAAGTCTTTTTATTCAATTCTCTATAGATGCTCTCATTCTCTCTCACTGCGTCTGCTTTCCCCCTTAAGTTCCTTCCTTTCCTCTCTCTCTCTCTCCCTTTCTCTCTCTCTCTGTCTCTCTCTCTTACTCTGTCAATTTCTGTAGTCTGCGTCTCCAACCTGTATCCCCTCCTCCTCTCCCCTTCTCTGTCCTCCTCCTCCTCCCTAACCTTGATACGCCACTCAGCCTGGCACTTATTCACATGTGGACAGGCCAATTGTACATTTCTCCTCTCTTGCCGTCTGCACAGTGGTAACACCCCCCACCCCCCACCCCAGCCCCCCGCACCTTTCAATCAAGCACACACACACACACACACATACATACACACACACACACACACACACACATACATACACACACACACACACACACACACACACACACACACACACACACACACACACACACACACACTCACACTCACACACACACACACACACACACACACACACACACACACACAGACACACACATACACACACACACACACACACACACTCAGACACACACACAATCACGCACACACAATCATGCACACGCACACACCCACAGTCACACACATGCACACACTCTTGCACACACATGCGTCTCCCTAGCCACTGTGGCATATGAGCTACAGTCTCCTGGTGATGGAGGCGTATTCTCATGTTTATGTCGGCACACACACATTATCCGGCTTGCCTTTCACTGCTAATGAGCATTTTAAAAGGCTTCCATCTTGTTGTTTTCCCTTCAGTCTCAGCAACCACAAGGTTTTTTTTTTTCCCTTTCACTTTGACGAGGAATGGACAGCCTTTCGGGGCTAAGCTGTTTTTTTTTTCTGTCTCCACTTTCATTTGCTGTCAACTCCCAAGTTCAACGACGAGACCTCTTTAGATGCTTGTTTTGTGTCCATGTTTCCTTTGAACTGCCGTTAAAGATGGGTCTTTTCAGCTATTTAAATATATATTTATCCTCCTCTTCCTCCTTCTCCCTCGCTCATGCTCACCAAGTGACTTTTCTTTTAATCACATTCTCCAAAGCTCTCCAGTGTCTCTCCAATTACTCAGCTGTTTGACCTCTGACCTCCGAACCTGCTAACGCTCGCCATCAGAATATCAGCTAATTTCCTAAGGCCGTTTAAAAAGGGCCTCATAAACACTTTCAACCCTGTAATCAAACAGCCAATGTGACAATGCTTTTTAGCGCGGACAGCGAGAAACTCATTTGTGCGCATGGCATAAACAAGGTTCGCTCCGACACAAATGGGACACTTCAGTGGGGGGAAAAAAGCTGTCATGAATCACAGGATGCTTATTAGCAATTCATGCTAAAATAATACGAGTTCATCCAGGTGTCAGCACAGAAATGAGGTACCTGACAACTCTAATCAAAACTCCCTTGATATGTTGAAATATTCGCATAACATTTAGCTTTCTGAGTTGTGATTTTTCATATATTTCATTTGCAGGTAAGGCCTTTCAACCGGAGTTCTACTACGACACCTACGGGGCTCTTTGGCAGAACAGGCCGCGGGTGTATGGCTTCAAGCTCCAGTGGACCCAAATGAACCCGGGCTCAGTGGACCGCATCAAGGCCTACAGACTGGGAATCAAGCAGGTCAGTGAGCGTCCATTTACACTGCAGCGCCTGCGAAGGGAGTTTGCTCTTGTGCATTTTTTTTGCCTGTTCTTCCCTCCCCTGTATGGTTCAGCAGATCTTTGCATGGCTGGGTTTTTGTATTTCAATTCGGTGACCGATGATGAAGATGAAGTGGGACTGGGAAAATACCCTTTGCTGCACGACTTCACTCCGAGGATTTAAATTCATATCAAATACAGGTTGAATAAAGCAGAACTATCCTACAGAGAGTGCACACTTTTTCAGAAATATTGTGTGTGCAAGATTACTTTGATTTGCACTCATGGTTCCTGCCATTGTCACCCAGGAAACATTTTCTTAGATGCATCATTGCAATAACCATAGAGCACACTTTAGAACATAGAATTGCAGCAGCAATCATATTTTCTCACGGGGCGAGGTATTTCCTCCACTTTCCATAGGCACACCAGATGGTGCTCCATGTTACCTTACCAGCACAGCAATTACAGTGTCTCTGCCTCCCATAAATAAAATAATAGGGCTAATCTTAGGTACTCAATGCACATCTGCTCGCTTTCAGGCAAAAACTTTACTTTTCCACTGATTCAAGTGTGCCATACTCTTTCAAGGAAAATCTTCCCTCGGCTCCTTCTGCTGCCTGTGTTGTCTTAGTGCCATGTTCCACACAGGAGCTGTCTTGCCCACGGCGTCTATTGGATAAATCCTGGGCTACTGTAGCAGAAACCTGATTTGTGAGATTGTCTCCAAGCAGCAATTTTAAGAGCCGGTTCCTCGTACCTGGAGCACAGTGTGTATGGAGGTCTTCATAACGTGATGTGAAGCTACAATATCTATAACTGAGTCTGCTGTGGCGCTTATTAGATTGCCAGCCTTCTGCAGCCACTTTGCAGGACGGTGGTGAAAAGCTGAGCTATGTGCGATAGGTTGATAGAGTTAGTAGTCGAGGTGTATTTATTGTTTTTTTTGTGTGTGTGCTTTCCTTGGGCCCCGGAAGTCGACTCAGTACTGCCAGGCAACTGCTGTTGGAGAGACGGTTTGGGCTCTTGCCAACTCATTCCAGCCCCAATAAAACCAATGAAAATATAAAAACACAAAATTGTCTCCAAATTAGAGCTATGTTGATGTTGAGTTGACACAGATGGATGATTGTTTATTGGGTATGACAAGTCATGACCTTTGTGTGACAATTAACACATTTTTTTTTTAAATCTTAAAAGTAGATTTCACAGTTTATTCTTATTCAGCAGATACACCTGAGTCTCCCGACGCAAAGCTTTTCCCCGTGACAGCATGTCTAATCCCTTTCACAGCCAATCACAAAACACGTGCCACAAACAAAATGGCTACCGGAGGTATATTTAGCCGTGTTTTGTCGGTGCACGCTGCGTTCCCAAACAGCAGCTGGGGCCGCGGAACTGTCAGGCTTCACGGGAGAAGGGGGGGGGGGGGGGGGCACATGGAGAAGCCCGCTGATGCTCTTCAAACGCTCTCACCTCCGCGGCGCCTCGGGTGGATGACGGGCAGGCGGGAGGGGCAAGGTGCGGCGCACAACGCGGCGCGACACGGCGGCTCCCCGTCACCCCTGTCCGTCACAGACAAGCGGCGCTCAGCTGGAGCGTCGAAGTCGGCGGCCACTTCTAATGACATCACGCAGAGTGATTTATTCCTTGTCAGGTTTGTCATTGGGAGTGGCCGCCCACCGGCGTTTCAAAGTCAACAAGAGCCACAAGTTTTGGCACATGAGAGAATATTCTGGATTTTTTTTTGGACCCATCTCTGTCTCGCTCTCTCATTCACTCACTCACTCAAACATTCACATGCACACACACACACACATGCACACACACACATGCACACACACACTCACACACACACACACACACATGCACACACACACATGCACACACACACACACAAACACACACACACACACACACACACACACACACACACATGCACACACACACACACACACACACACACACACACACACACACACACACACACACACACACACACACACACACACAAACACACACACATTATTAGTCATCTCAGTAGGGGCAATTAGAAATGCGGCCCCTTTTTCTGGAGTATAGTGTGTGCGTGTGCTCTTGGTCATCAGTGGCGTGGCGTGCGGCCGTGTTTGCGCTCCATATTTCCACAGGGACAGAGGCGATGGAGGGAGGTGAGCCGAGGCGCGGTGGTGCAGTCGAGCACAGCTCGCCATATAGATTTTCACTGGCTCTCGGGACCGCAAAGCATTTTCTGTCGAATGGAGGGGTGGGGGGGGGGGTGGGAGGAGGAGAAAGAGTGAGTGAGAGCGGGGAGGACGAGTGGAGGTAGAGAGGGAGAGAGAGAGAGAGAGAGAGTGAGAGTGAGTGAGGTGTGTCTCGTCTGAAAGCAATGGTGCATGGGGAGTGTTGCGCATTGTGATAAATAATGAAATGAGTTGGTAGACGAAGCCCACGGGTGTTAGTTGAATCCTCTGAAGTATCTCTCACTCTCTTTTTCTCTTTCTCTCTCTCTCTCTCTCTCTCTCTCTCTCCCTGCTGATTTTCAGTCGAATACTAAAAGATTTGAAAGGTTTTCAAATCAAACCTTTGTAGTGGTTTGGAGGAAGAAAAAAAAAAAGACAGGCATGCTCTCCGGCATCCAAACCACAGATTTCTGTCGGTCCATGCAGGGTAAGGGAGAGAGTGCACCAGAGCTTTATAGTTATACAAGCCAGCTTTGTAGTAATCCATAGCATTATCCATACATCCATATATAGGATAGCATGGGCCATACAGGTGCAATGCCTCATCAAAAAGCTTCATACTGGCTATATATATTTATTTTGCAATATACATTGCGTAACTGAATTATGCAGGTGTGTTGCAGTGCACAACAAAACCAATTACTGCAATAGCATCCACTGCCAGTTGAGCGCTGTCTTCTGCTGTGCACATGGCATCGGCCTTCACTCAGATGGTCCGCGCGCAGCCACCACCACCGCCACCTGGCCCCCTCAACGGCTGGTGTGGCTGTGGATAGTGCGTCCTTCTCCCCTTTGAAGAGGGAACTTCAGTGAGCACACCTGACTCTGCAGACGTGCAGCGGAAAGAGAGAGGGGGAGAGAGAGAGGGAGAGAGAGAGAAGGCTGGGAAAACAGGGGGAGAGGGCAGAAAACTAATTAACAGCAGTGCCCAGGGGGAGAGGGCTGCCCAAATAAGATAAGCTTTACGGGAGGAAATCAGGAGGGTGGGTGGGATGGAGCAGAGGTTAGCAGCCCACGTGTGTGTGTTTTGGAGAGTGAGAGAGAGAGAGAGATAGAGAGTGAGAAAGAGAGAGTGAGAGAGAAAGAGACAGAGTGTGTGTGTGTGTTTGTGTTTATATGTTTGTGTATTGGTCATACAGGTTTGTGGGTTGACTCCCTTGTGTTACTGTAATGTCCACATGATGTTTATCCTGTAATGTATATTCTAGTCATACTGTAAACTTCTTGCTTATTTGTGTATGCATGCATATTTGTGCCTTTATACTAAGTATACATGTTCATACATGCTCAGACATGCTTTTGTGTGAGTCTTTTGTATTCATTTGTGTGTTTGTGCATGTGTCTTTGTAATGGAATGGAGTGTGTGTGTGTGTGTGTGTGTGTGTGTGTGTGTGTGTGTGTGTGTGTGTGTGTGTGAATGTCAGCATCTGTCCCATTTGGCCCAGCCTTGACTCCTCCATTCCAGTCTTGGCTTGTCAGGCGTTGCCTTCTGCCTGTGCTCTCGCCATCAGGAAGCACTCCAACTTTAATGGGTCACATTCTCGCCCGACTCCTTTTCATCCCCTCCCCTCCTCCCCTCCCCTCCTCTCCTCTCCTCCCCTCCTCTCCTCTCCTGTCCTCTCCTCTCCCCCTCCCTACCTCTCCACCACACAGAGCCCCTGGTGTGGCTGCCATACCCTTTCACTCGTCCGTGTTCCACACAGCGCTCATCCCCCTTTTCCACTCATCTATCATTTGGCTTCAACTGCTTACCTGTCAGTTTGGCCCCTGGCCCCTACTGGGCTGGCGGAAGGTTCTAGTGTGTGGCAGAGTGAGTGATTAGGACAGGGAAGGGGCCGGGGTGGCAGAAGGTTCTAGTGTGTGTAGTGGTGTGAGTGATTAGGGCGGGGGGTTACGCTAGCGGAAGGTTCTAGGGTGTGGTGGTGTGAGTGATTAGGGCGGGGGGTCAGGCTGGCGGAAGGTTCTAGTGTGTGGCGGTGTGAGTGATTAGGGCGGGGGGTTAGGCTAGCGGAAGGTTCTAGTGTGTGGTGGTGTGAGTGATTAGGGCGAGGAGGGGGGAGGTTAGGCTGACGGAAGGTTCTAGTGTGTGACGGTGTGAGTGATTAGGGCGGGGTGGCGAGCTGCTCAGCTTGTGGTGTATTTAGGGAGCAGAGTGCATTCAGTGGATGTAAAAATTTCCAAAATTCCACTGCATGTGCTGTGCTCGTCAAAGAGCCGCTAATCTCCGTTCGGTGTGTCAGTCTCTCACTCTATATCTCTCCTCCACAAATGTTTCTAATGTCTTCTGTCACTTCCACTGTGTCTATGTTTTTATTTAACCCTTAAAGGTGTAGGTTTTTGGACATTCTAAGTTCCGCAACAATTGAAGGTTCTAAAATTCTATGTTGAATTCAATGAACCCAGATATTCTTTAGAACGTTCATTTCTCAACATTCCCATCACACCGGTGTGACGGTACTCCTTTAAGGGTTAACCGTTTAGTTTCTTCTCTACCTCCCTCTTTCTGCCGTACTTTGTTTTTGTAATGTGTTGGAAGCGTTACATTTATATTTATTCATCTGGCAGACACTTTGGTCCAAAGAAACTCTGCAGTGAGGTATTATGCAAAACACGTGGCAGATAAAAACGTAACACATTGAAGAGAGAAATGGCATATTTAAGGCAAGGTACTGAACTTTGGACTGAATCCGGCTGCATTCAGACATCTGATGCCACTTTAG
>NW_027468680.1:12016852-12021852 GCF_046254945.1 Alosa pseudoharengus
CTCTGGTGTTCTCTTACCCCATACTGTTTGGCCTCGTCACTACTTCCTCTTGTGAATTCATTCTTTTCTTTTTTTCTCTCTCTTTCTCTCTCTCTCCCTCCGACATGTACAGTATGCGCGCACACATACACGCACACTCACACACACAGACATGCATACACAGACAAGCACACTCACACACAACACAAACACACACACACACCCAGACACCAACACACACACAAACATAGAGAGAAAAAGAGAATTAACTTTTTTCCCCCAACGCTTCATATTAAATTACTCAGCAGGGTTTAAATGGACTCTTTCCATTTTCAATGTTTAAAGCAACACCAAAGAACTTTCCCTCTGTCGCACGCACTCTATTTGTTTATCCAGCACCGGCTTTACAAATAATGATGTCCACAGACAAGGTAGAATATGTTGCACGATTTATGAAAGTAAGATGTATTGCGACATCAGATGCAAGTCAAATTTGTAGTTTCTTATGTTATTCCATCGAACTACAGACCCGATCTGGCAAACTTACATAGTGCGGTTATAGCCGATAGAGCGAATAAAGCGAATGCAGAAGTGCCGTTCACCCTGTTACGAGTTGATGAACCACTGAAACGTTTTTGAAAACATTATTTTAAGGTACAAAAAACTCTTTGGTGTTGCTTTAAATCTTTTATCTTTGTTGTCGGTCTCCAGTCCTCCTCTTGGACTGTAGACATTAGCTGGTGATAAACCAAGCGTACACCCCCCCCCCACACACACACACACACACATACCCCAGTATCAGCCACCTTCGCTGGCATGCCATCGCTGCTTGATGTGACTCCTGGAAGCTTCACGGTCAAATGCCCCCACTTGTCACTGCATGTCCCACAGGGCAATTGAGCAGCAGGACACAAGAGAGGTCCACTTGGCTGTCCATGCTCAAAAGCCCTCCACACTCAGAAGCTGCACTCAGGCCCAGCGCCTCAGAGCTGTGCTTGTCCTGAGGGCTCCACAACAGCTGATCGGTGTCATAAAGCGCTTCGTACCAATGAACCTTTCTCACTCTTTCTCTCCAGTCCTCTTCCCCTCTCTGTTTCTATCTATCTCTCTCTCTCTCACTCTCTCTCTCTCTATCTCTCTCTCTCTCTCTCTCTCTCTCTCTCTCTTTCTCTCTCTGCCCCTTTTTTGCACATTATCACAAAATCAGTCTTGTGAGAAGCCCTTAGGTGCCAGGGGCAGCCTTTTCCTTTTGAAACGTTTGCTCTCCCTGCTGAGGGACTGGACAAAAGCCGGCCCGGGCTTTACAAGAGCGCAAACAAATTGCACGGGAGGGGACTTGTGTTTCAGAGCTCTGGTCCTCCTGCCACCAGCAGCACCACCACCTCCTCCACCACCACTTCCTCCACCACTTCCTCCACCACCACCACCTCCTCCACCACCTCCTCTACCACCACTACCACCTCCTCCACCACCACCACCTCCTCCTCCACCTCCACCACCACCACCACCACTTCCTCCACCACCTCCTCCACCACCACCACCTCCTCCACCACCGCTACAGACTGGGCACCCAGGGGAAGTAGCTTTGTAAGCCGAGCACATTCCTGCCGATCGATACTGTTGGACCATCAAACAAAGTCTGGAAGTCAAACATGTGTGAGTGTGTGTGTGTGTGCCTGCGCAAACAAATGCAGATGCAAATGCTGAATTTAAAAAGGGAGATGTATTCTGACACCTTTTGCTACTTTTAAGCAACTTTGTCGGTTGAGGGCAGCGTAGCTGGCATGACTGTGAGGTAGGGAGGGGGAGAGGGGGACGCTTTCATTTCTCACACTGATTTGAATTATTAAGTGATATGTTTACCCCCAGTGAGGCCTTGGACTGAATTTTAACTACGTTATTATTTACACAGAATAGATTACCCCAACCCCCCCACACACACACACACACACACACACACACACAAACACCAGCCACAGCCATCTCAGTACACCCTTTTGTCAGATCGAACAGGGCCTGGAGCTCCATATGCAATTGCTGAGGAAGTGTTGGAGGGAAATTAACATAAGAAGGAATGGCTCTCCTGCTCTCTTTCTGTCTCTTTCTGTCTCTCTCTCTCTCTATCTCTTTGTCTCTCTCTCTATCTCTTTCTGTCTCCCTCTCTCTCTATCGATCTATTCTGTCTCTCTCTTACTCTGCTCTCTTTCTCTTTTCCTCTCCCTCTGTCTCTCTTTCTCTTTATACGACAAGATTTGTAGAACGATGACATGAATGAGAAGTGAGACTGGTTGCTATAGCAACAAGGCATTTTACCTCCGACTGGCAACATACATAGCAGAATACAAAAGGCTGAGCAAAATGGGGGGGGGGGGGGGGGGGCACTTTGGCACAGAAAGTCATTCTTCTTTTTTAGCTCAAGTTTTTCCCTTTTGTTTGTCTCTCTCTTTCTGTGTAGCTTTCTGTCTCTGCAACTCTCTCTTTTTCTCTCACTCTCTCTCTCCCTCTCTTCTTACATTTTCTTACTGCTTAGCTTTACTCCTAAGCAGTTGCTGGAGGTTCATTGAGTGACTCAGTGATTATGTGATTGCATGCAAAGTAAAAACTGGTGTGATGTGTGTGTGTGTGTGTGTGTGTGTGTGTGTGTGTGTGTGTGTGTGTGTGTGTGTGTGTGTGTGTGTGTGTGTGTGTGTGTGTGTGTGTGTGTGTGTGTGCGTGTGTGTGTTTGTGTGTGTGTGTGTGTGTGTGTGTGTGTGTAGGTGTGTGTGTGTGTGTGTAGGTGTGTGTGTGTGTGTGTGCGTGCATGCTTGCGTGTGTGTGCTGTTTTGCAATGAATGAACCATCTTCCACTGACCTTTTCGCCGCGTCCGAGGGACTGAGCTGGTTTATTCCCTTATCAGAGGGGCGCGTGGGCAGGAAAGGACAGCCTAATAAAAATCTGCTTATGAGGTCGTGGCTGTTGCAGATTACTTCTTTATCCTCCTCTGATATGATGCATGGAATGTTTTAGATTGGGGTGCCAGGAGAGAGAGAAAGAGAGAGGGGGGAGACACACACACACACACACACACACACACACACACACACACACACACACACACACACACACACACACACACACAGAAAAGGCAATTCCAAACGCCATCTCTCTGTAAGCCACAGGGTAAAAATTCAATGATTTTTTGATCAAAGTGCTCAAACTCTGAACCAACGGTCCATGCTGCTGTTTATGTTTGCGCTGCCCCCCCAACCACCCCCATCATGCTACTCTGCATGGCCTGCGGTCGAGATGTACCAACAAACAGCACATCCTCCAGGTGCTGGTATTTGAATAAAGGTCATTGCGGTAAGCAGCGAAATGTCAGGTTTTGCGGCCTTGCACTAAAGACTCATCTGCCCAAGTAAAATAAATAAATAGATAAATAAATAACTCATTAAAAACAATACAACAATGTGATACAGAAATACTCAGAAGCGCTGGAAAGAGATTTGTTATCAGTGGCAAAGGCATAATCCATAACTTCGGTCAAATTTTCTGAATGAAACTGCTGATCGATCCAGGCAGTTGGACAGGGAAAAGTGTGTGCGTCAGAGCGGAGGAGGCGGAATATGGGAACGCAGGCGGGGAATGGGGCAGCTGAGCTAGCCGTCGAAGTCTTAACTATGCTGCGAGTTCTTTCTCAGGCTATGATAATGAGGAGTTGATGGAAATGATATTCTACAAATTTAATAATGCTCCACTTGTGAGCGCCCCCTGAGAGGACGCCTTTGGCGTTGTGCCCACGGAAGATGCTGAAGCCGCTTGGCTTTTTTAGTCACTTTTTTTTAATGGCATCTTTTTTTTCCATTTCTTTAAGGCATGTGTGTGTGTGTGTGTGTGTGTGTGTGTGTGTGTGTGTGTGTGTGTATGTGTGTGTGTGTGTGTAAGAGGGAGAATGAGAGTACAGAGAGTACAGGCCTCTGCATCTTATCTCTCATATTCACAACGCAGACAGACACATTTGCACAGGCATACACTCACAAACACACAAAGAAATATGTATAACACACACACACACACACACACACACACATGCAACAGCCACACATGCACACTCACTCTCTCTCTCTCGCTCTCTCTCTCAAACACACACACACACACCTCTGCCCTCTCTTTGTTTACTCTCCATTTTTCAGCTGCAGAATTTCCTCTCATTCGAACTGCATCATCCCATCAGTTATGTGTGGCAATGACTCTCTCTCTCTCTCTCTCTCTCTCTCTCCCTCTCTCTCTCTCTCTGTGTGTGTGTGTGTGTGTGTGTGTGTGTGTGTGTGTGTGTGTGTGTGTAGGTTCGTCCCACCCTCAAGGGAAATGCTCACGGCCATGATTTATCTTTTTGATTTTTATTCTGCCATTCCTCCGGTGATGAAGAACATAGTCTGCTGCAGCGAGCGGTGAAGGAATGGCCTCCCTCTCTCTCTCTCTCTCTCTCTCTCTCTCTCTCTCTCTCTCTCTCTCTCTCTCTCTCTCTGGAGCACAGGCTTTCTCTACTCCCCTTCTTAGCATTTGAATAATCCAATATGCAACCTCATTTTCATAAGCTTTCATCAAGCAGTGGCATAAATGTGGCATTTTCGTGCTGTTGTGAGACAGTATGGATGCCCGTGATCTGATCTACATTATCTTCATAATGGCCAGACACTCCATTTGTGTAATGTGCATATAATGGCCATCATTTCAATTCCAATGCTCAGTCCTCTTCCTGTATACATCTCCACATTCTCCTGCTCTTACCTCTCTCTCTCTCTCTCTCGCTCTCTCTCTCTCTCTCTCTCTTTTGCCATGTTCATTTCTTTAATATTTCACATGGGTTATTTCTCTGGGTCTGTGCTCTGTTTCTTGTCTGTGTGCTCCACTGTCTGCATCCTTTGGTCTTTTCCTCTCTCTTTTTCTTTTCTCTCTCTTTCTCTCTCTCTCGCCCTCCCTTGCCCTCCTACCATTCTTTCTCTAAAACCCCACTTTGCTCCGACTGTCTCCTCTCCCT
>NW_027468680.1:12026852-12061852 GCF_046254945.1 Alosa pseudoharengus
TGCTAATTGAGTTTTTTAATCTACATGGATTTAATGCAAATTATCCATAATGATTGTCCTTCAGATAGACATATTCTTTCCATCAGACATGGAAAAAATGGATATATTCTACTTTGTCCTTTGTATATTCTATTGGTATATCAAACTTCACATTCACTCAATGAACTCCTCATCCTAACAGTTCAATGACAAGTCCCTGGGCTTTGCCTCGGTGTAAAATATCAAAAGGGTTACAGGAACACTATATATTCCTTTGGTTTTTTAAAGCCTGCCGTCTATCAAACCCAGATAGCGAGGAATATAAAAACACACAGGTTGTCCAGGCTTGGGCCTCCCTGTAGGGCTTTTTTGATGCCACAGTTTAAGGTGATGAGGCTTTAAATCACGAATGCGCACGTGGCCGCCATGCACAAGTAGGCTCTGCGCTCCCAGGCCTGCTCTCTCTGTCTCTCTCTCTCTCTCGCTCTCGCTCCCTCTCTCCATCTCTTCCTCATTCACTCACTTGTTCCCCACCAGGAGGTCTCTCCCTACTCCCAGGCATCAGAGCACCTCAGTAAGAGAGAGAGAGAGAAAGAGAGAGAGAGAGAGAGAGAGAGAGAGAGAGGCAGGGGGGAGACCGATAGTGAGAAAGAGGCAGTTAGAGCACATTCTGATGAACGGGCAAAAGCCAGAGAGAGGTCCACGTCCGTCTTTTTTTTTATTATCACTTCACTGTCAGCGCCCCGGGTCTTCCACGACGCTGTGTGCTTATGAGGTCTGACACAAGATGGATGTGTGTGTGTATGTGTATGTGTGTGTGTGTGTGTGTGTGCATGGGCATGCCCCCGCGAGCGTGTGTTTTACATTGAGGGCCCTTGGAATTCCTCACCGGGATATTACCCCCTCAGAGAGATGGGGGCTGATGGCGGGGCCAGCTCCCATCATCATTCGGCTCTGGAGCGTGAGAGAAAAAAAAAAAAAACGAAAAATAAATAAATAAACAAACAGCACATTGGGCCTGGGCCTCGACCACGCTCTCTTGCTGGGTTATTATTTAGGCTACAGGGACCCCTGCTGGTTGCGTAAATCACGAAGAATCAGTCCGAATCATTAATTCCACTCATTTTGGATGGCAGAAAAGAAGGAGGTTTGCAAACTCGAGTGTCAAACACAGCACATAACTGATTAACGATAGAGAGACAGATAAGAAAGCTGTGTTCATGGATAACGAAGCCAGAAACCCACTGTTGTTTTATTCATATAGACATTGAGCTTATCATTTATCTACATAACGGACACGTCCGCTGCAGCAGTATCCCTGCAGAGCACCCCCATGTATTTAGGAATAAGTGGACCTGTTTACTGCCCGTCACCAGGCCCCCCTTTTTATATGCTGAGATGAAAGACAAGCGCCGGACTCCTAGACAGGTCTAAAACGCTCCGCTGCCCTCGATGGCGGTTCAGGCTGAGTGGGTTCGGCCGCAGACAAAAACACTCCCTCCAGTCACCGATGCCAGGCAGGAACATCCTCTCAACAAAGCAGCAGAGCCCCTTTAATTTCACTGCCTGCTTTTCAAAAGACGGTGACTAATAGAAAAGGTGAGCTGTCCGCCTGCTCGCTTACGCACGCGCTAGCGCTCACTCTCACTCTCTCTCGCTCGACTCACTCGCTCGCTCGCGCGGCACACTTGTTCACTCACTCACTCACACACTCACTTGGTCGTCGGAGTCGTGCAGAGAGCAAAGACAGCGTGCGCACACACACAGACACACATACATGCTCCGTTTGATAGTACGCTGTAGCCACTGCCGTTCCCAGCCGATAGCCGTCAGGAGCCATCACTGTCGTCGACACCTCTCTCTCCCCCCACGGGTGACTCAACCCTGGTAGGAAGCTCGGCGCAGGAGAGCCGAGAAGACTCCGACTGTGGATCGGGGAAAAAAAGTGGATTATATCAGTCTGTTTGCCTGCCACCTTCCACCTGTCTCATCCCCCTTTCACTCAGATTGTCGACCTGTTGCCCAACCAGCGGGTAACCACTGCCAGTTATCGGTGCTGACAAACACTATGGACTCGAGCCCTTTACTGTAAATCAAGGCATGCCAAATGTCAAATGCTGAATCACTCCACATTGTATGCAGGCATTTTCTATTAAGCATTCATCCTGCCCTATTCTTGAAAGAGAATGCATACGGCTCACCACTGTCCCTTTCGATCCTGTGTGTAGCCTTTCGGTCCTGTGTAAGTGAAAAGAACACATTTTCCTTTCAGCAGAAAGCACCTGTAGAGAAGATCGTGTGTGCACCTGTGAGATAGGTTGGTCTATCGCAAGGAGCTTCACATAACCTCAGACTCGGATTCATTCAGTCAAAGCCAGACACACACACACACACACACACACACCCACACACACACACACACACGTAAGAGGGTCTCAGTGCTCAGTGCGCTGCCTACTGGGTTGTTTTTTCCCCCTCACTCACACTCATGCCCTCCTTTGCTGTCCATGTTTCAGTCTTCTTGCCTCCAGGCTCATACAAAAGCGCCATCTGCAACGGCAGTCTTGTTGTCTTACGAGAACCTCCGACCTCCAAAAGAATGCGCTTTGTTGCTTTGACTTAATATATTTTAATTGGATGTAATAGCCTGGGGTGTGGGGGTGGGGGGGGGGGGGGTGCGGGGGGGATGCCATGTTTTGCAGAAAGAAATGAGATTTATTATGCTTGGGGGAAATAAAGGAGCTTTTGTGAATAGATTTTGTTTTGCTTATCTTCCATTGGTTTGGTCTTTTCCCATGTCCGTAATGGATGCTTTAAAATGGGTGGGTAATGGACGATTGGCACCAAAAACTGCCTCTGCAGTTATTGTACAGGCAAAGCTATTTTTATTTGTGCCGTGGGACTTTACAATAAGCGCTGGGGCACTCACTTGTATTGTCAGTGTTTTTTTTCCCTTCTCACGACCGCTTTTCCCCTGTCTTCCGCCCGGACATTCTTCTAAGTGCTCTCATTGTGCCGTTTGACTTGGACAGCTGTTCGGCTTGGGCTTAATTGCTTGCTATATTTCAAAAGAGCGTGCAAATACAACCTGGGACAAGGGGCGGAAAGTTGAGTAGTGTTTGTTTGTCACAAAAGGAGTGTGTGTGTGTGTGTGTGTGTGTGTGTGTGTGTGGAGGGGGGGGGGGTAGCCACTGTAGGCTGACGTTCAGATTCATGGCCCAAGATGAACACTGCCAGGAGGATTGGCAAGCAAAAGAGAGGCGGCAAGACTCTCTCAGTCATTTAGCATCATAGAATAAAGCGGCGGCTCAGCATATAAACTTTACAAATTGCCCCTACGCTGACTCCATTTGGACCGCTTCCATGGTAACTCCATTGACATTCCTCTAAAGATGAAGCATGCAATGATTTGGATGTTGATGATTATTTATGCACAAATAACAGTACTTCATGCTTGGGTTGCTATCGATCAGAGGTCTACGGCTCCTTTAGTGCTTCCCTGAGCTCGCTCTGTGTCACAGGCCTTAATCACCCGATGCTCGTATTAAATTGGATGCCAGATTTACTTGCACGTCGTATTGGAGTGTTTTACAAACACACCCCAATTTTCTGTCAATACAATTCAGTCAAACTTACGACAGGCATACAAATCAGTCGCAGGTGGGGTTTTATTCAGAGGGGTCGCTAGTTCATGTCAGATGGGGCTTGATTTGAATTCCAATCCTCTACTCTGGTGTTATTTTCTTTGGCCCACATCAGCATACTTCAGAATTCCTTCCGGTATATTCTCTCCTGAAAATTGAATTCGCGAGGCTGAGGTGGTCCCCCCTACTCTGTTCAAACCCTCGGTTCTGACCCGCGGGCCGAAGACAGAGTGACTCGGCCTTGTCTGTTCATTTAGAGCCCGGCGGTTCTGAGTCACGGTGTGTTTGCCGGGCTGCTCTCTTGGCTCCCGTGACTCTTAAACCTTCCATAAATATTGCAGCTTGCCGGCCTGTCACAGAATAAAAATCAGGGCATTTGCTAGGCCCCAAACAGATCAGGAGGAGTCAATGTGCACCGAGCATTATGCTCTGGGCGTCTGATTCATTTCCATTGTTTAAGCTTAAATATGTCGAGAATGCTTAAGCAAAAAGAATCCCCAGAGGTAAGTGTTTTGTGCATAGATAAATGCACCACTGAGTGGTTTTGTGTAAGTGTGTGTGTGTGTGTGTGCGTGTGTGTGTGTGTGTGTGAGAGAGAGAGTTTTCATGTGTATTTAATGATGTTTACCTAATGCCTTCGCCTCCATGTATCTCTCCCGCTAATTGTGATCTTCTAGGCAGAAAGAGGGAGGGATGGATGGATGGAAGGAGAATGGAGAGAGAGAGATAGAGAGAGAGACTTAGAAAGGGAGCAAGTGAAGGAGAAGGTGGGGGACAATGCATGGGAGCAAGAATGAGAGCGAGAGAGAGGTGGAGGAGGAATCGAGAAAGAAGGGAAGAGAATGCTGGAGAGAAAGAGAGAGGAGGGGAGAGAGAGCAGGGAGCACAGAGAGCCTATCAATTAGAGGGTGCACTAATGCTGCGCATGTTTCCAAATACGCAACATCTGTTTCTCTGAGCACAGGCAGGCCTCTCCTCCTCAGTCAGTCAGTGTGCAAACAGCTGGGTGGTTTACGGGGGAGAGAAGGCTAACCTCACATGCCTAATTGCTTCCTAGAATGCTATATTGGAAAAATTAAAACAAATAGGGAAACAAATGCGTGCCAGCACACTCACACACACACACACACACACACACACATACACATACACACACACACGTATACTCACACACACATACACAATCATACACACACACACACAAAGTTTATTGAGCGTTTGATTCATGCATGTAAAATAAATGTAGGCACTTTCAAGTGTGCAAGTGGATATTTAGTTACATATTATTTGTGGGTCCAAGGAGTATTCAGAGTCGATATGAAATAAATAATAAATTCCCTGTGATATTGATGTGTTTTCTTCCTTCTCTGCTGGCTTATGTTGTCTTTCTCTAGTCAATGTATTCTCCTTTTGCCAAGATTTCTCTGAATCCCTCTATCATCCTCTTCCATCCATATTTGTCTGTGGTTCGTCCCGTCTCGCTTTCAAGCTGTTTTTTTCGCTGTGTGTGTCGTGCCTAATAACCGCATCGCGGAGCATGCTGCCATCGTGATTTGGGGGTGCTTTTGTCATCCATCCCTCCTCAACATCTGCTGTTTTGTCGTGCATTTGGCCAATTTGGTTTGATCATCAGTGTCATATCATCGTCTATTATGGTCATCGAGGCTTTGTTGACACACAAGTCAGACAGACAATGTTATTGTGCGATCTGTCACATGTAGAAAACGATCTTGTGTGTCTGTTATGTGTTCATTAGCATCCCTTTTCCTTTTAGTTATTCATTACTAACTGTAGCCTAATGCAAGGAATGGAAAAAGGCACCGTCAAATCTAACAGAGAAAAGGGCCCTCAGAAGATACATCCAGTCTTGTTAATGAATGATTGATTGGATTTGTATGAATATTTCACAGTAAGGAGGTTGGGTGGGCCATCAACCTTTTGGACGAGCCACCACTGACCTGTACCAGTTAGAGAGATGTGAATAAAGAAACAGCACCTATCTTACAATGAATATTTCAATGACACATTAAAATTATAATACCACCAGCCACAATATGGCGTCGTTGGTAGCTTCTGGTTATTGGATTCGGGGTCTTGAGACTTTTCAAACACGACATCCATGACTGTCCTCTTTGCAACGAGACTGACTTTTTGTTGTTGTTGTTCAAAGCCATGTCAATAAATAACATGGCTATTGGAGCCATGAGCATAGTTTGTACACCAGTTGGTGATGGCAGCCCCATCAGCCCCCCTCCCTGATAAAAGAAAGCAAAACAACAGCGAGCTCTCTGCGCTTGTGTTGTCTGTGTCGCCCAAACTTTTTCGGGCCAATTAGTTTATGCTTTATGGCGCCCTCGGCCGAATTGGGATCAATTTCACCCCGGCTCTCTCCCCCCTCACGCCGAATCCACACATCCATTTTTGCCTTTTGCTGGCGGCGCTGAGTCCTGTGAGGGTTCAGCGGCTGCCTGTGGCTGCGGCGAACAGATATGTGGGCTCGTGCTGAATTAATGAAAGATGCAGGTCAATGTGCTTCACCTCGGCATTGTACTGCGCACTGGCGCTGCCTCAGAGCGCGCCGCAAAAAAAAAAACCCTCGCTTTTCTTCCTCACTCGATGGGCATCTCGCTCCATTTCTTCCTCACTTTCCTACCTCCACACCTCCCTCTCATGTTCTCTCTCTCTCCCTCTCTCTCTATCTCTCTGTCTCTTTATCAGTGATTTCTCTCACGATTCCTCCTCCATCTTTCGCCCCCCTCCTCGCTCTGTCTTTTTTATCTCTCTCCTCTACCTCTCTACCTCTTTCTCTACCTCTTTCTCTACCTCTTTCTCTACTTCACTTCCTCCATCTCTTTCACACAAATTCACTCAGTGGTCTCTCTCCCTCTCTTCTCTACCCCTGTCTTTGCAGAGATATTTTATAGTAGACATTTTCCTCTCTGTCTTTCTCTCTCCATTTCTCTCTCTCTCTCTCTTTCTCCTTAGCTCTGGCTCCCTAATGGTTTAGATGCCCTCTACTCACTCGTTCACATTCAGATTAGACTTGAGGGGAAAACACAGGCTCTCTGATATTTCCTCTCTGGCCTTTGTAATAGTCTAGTAATGGGTCATTGACAATGGCCCTCCCACTGCCACTGTAATGCTAATAATATCTTTTTATTTTCTCTGTCTGTTGTTTGATTCACAGCCCCTGTCAACCCCCACTGGAGTAAGTATGAGTTTTCTCCACACTCCTATTTTATTCTATTGAAATGCTAAACCATTAACTAGACATTTTTTTGTAATTTCTGCTATTTAGATGATGGGCTGTGTTAACATGCCATCATGCCAAGTCAGATCATGTAGATGGATAATTGCAAGAAGTGCAAATCTGATCTTGACCACTTTAATTGATTGGGTGATTTATGCAGTGAGGAATTAGCAATGCAAATGAATCATACTGCTGGGTGGAGTTGGTTATGTTGGCCTGGCTTCTGTTGCAGCGCTGGGAGTCAGACTGTGATTTGTAAGTCATGCATAGTCAAGTGCAACTGTGGAAAACCGGCATAGTTGGTTATCCCACCTGGTATAAGTGTTGGGCAAAATCACTCACTAACAACCTGCCCACCCACAAATCTGCAGTAGCGCTGTATAGAGGCAACCTGTACAGTCCCTAGGTTAATTACTATGTAAAGATCGCATCTGTTAGGGCCGTCTAAAGCAAACAGCTCCATGTCCGCAAAGAGAAGCCTTTGCATCTATTTTGAGTTTACGTACCAGAGACAGGTTGGGAAAATGAGTTTCCTTTTTTTTATGAGTTTTTTCCCTCCCACTGCCTGCACCTCCCTCCAGACAAGTTCCACTGCAGCTTCGAGGAGGAGGCCATCTGCATGTTCTCTCAGGACAAGACGGAGGAGTTCGACTGGACCCGGCACAGTGCGGCCACGCGGGACACCAAGTACACCCCCAACACCGGGCCAAGCAGTGACCGCAGCGGCTCCAAACAAGGTCAGACTACTCTTCCTGCTCCCTCGAGACGGCCGCTCCGTACCGCTCTGAGCCAAAAGGGCCGATTTTGTATTTCTATTGGAACAGAAATCTCTCTCTCGAAAGTGAGCTTTCTTTGTTGGAAAAGTTGGAAAAAGCTAAATAAACATCAAGCTCTGTTGGAGTGTTCTTTTGATCGGTGAAATGATTTCAGTGATAAATGACTGATTTAAATGATTAAACATCGGAGTGCATTTTTTAAACATTCAGAGCATACAGTGTGTGTGTGTGTGTGTGTGTGTGTGTGTGTGCGTCTATATAGTCCCTTCAGGCACCACCTGGCTAGTTGCAGTAGCGTTCAATCACAGCCTGTTGTAATACACTTCTCTATTCCAATCAATCCCTTTGGTCTGATCACCAAGGCCACGTGGGTTTGATTGGGGTTAAGAGAAGCAATGCAGGGCTATTTATAGACCCACAGGAGGCCCCAGTCTCGGCAGGATGTCCCCTGTCCTACCTGATCCTCACCATCTGCCTACACTTTGACTGACCCCTGTCATGCACTTTTCTAAAATGCGTGTGGGGTTACAAATATTAACAAGCTCTTTTTTTTTATAGCCATGTCCTGAATCCATGCCACCCCCCAATCCGTGTGGAAAGCTTACAGGGTGGCATTTGTCTAAATCTGCTTAGTACCAGGTGCCGGGCCACAGATTAAATAAATTCAATTTGTAATTATAGTGCAAAGTAATTGCAGTGGAACTATCCATATCCGCTGTGTGTATTACATTGTGTTTTAATCAGTGCACTGTAAGAGGATGACATTAGTTGATTTGACGGCAGTAAATACATTAATTGATTATTTACATAATTAGACCTTTAAGCCATGGCACACATGTGTATGGTTGTTGTGCAAAATTCTGACTATCTCTCTCTGCGCTGACAACAAAACTACTCTATGGGTCAAGACACTACTTTACCCAGTGGCAGATGCACGCAGGCTTTCAGAGGAGGCCAATTTGAGTGTGACCTTGAAAGGGCTGTTTTTGAGTGGGTAGGCCGAGATGCTGGGTAGGAAATGCACTGATGGACACATTCAAACTGTAGACACGTCCAAATGCCCAGCAACTCTCCAACTCAGCAGAAGCCTGCACGAGGTTAAGAAGACTCATCAGCACAGGGAGGTCCCAAGAGGAGGATATTGCTCTATCTCTCTCTCTCTCTCACTCAAAAGACACACACACACACACACACACACACACTCACACACTCTCTCTCTCTCTCTCTCTCTCTCTCTCTCACACACACACACACACACACACACAATGTTGTAAAAGTATTTATATTGAATAATAAAAATAATTTCTGTGAATGGAGTAGTGTAGTTTCAGAAAAATATATTTTTTTATTACTTTACTCTGGTACAGACTTGTTATAGAAAGTAGAAGAAAAAAGGACAAAAATGTAGAAAGAAACCATTTTCCTCAGACCCTACTAATTATACAGGCAGGAGGGGATTGACTTGTTTGCATCAAAGCCCTAGCCCTGCCTGACATATATCTTGGACAACAACAAGCGAACCTGCAGGAACAAAAAGCGATATTCATGCACACAGTAAACTAAACTCTAAAAATGGCAACAGATAAAAAAAACATTTTGGAGAATAATAGAGTCTCGAGATAATTACTGAAACTGTAATTATGAGGTGCTTGACCTGCCCTTTTCATGACTAGTCCATTTCCCCACTTTTAAAAGAGATATTTCCATTTGTCTGATTGCTGTGTTCTGTCTCTTCTTGTGGTTAATCCCATTTCTCCTCCCTTTGCGCTACCACTACATTGCCCTGCACTGGGTATTACCCCTTCGGAATTGAGTCACACAGGGTACGGGGGCAGCCGTGGCCTATTGGTTAGCGCTTCGGACTTGTAAACGGAGGGTTGTCGGTTCGAACCCCAACCGGTAGGCCACGGCTGAAGTGCCCTTGAGCAAGGCACCTAACCCCTCACTTCTCCCCGAGCGCCGTTGTTGTTGCACGCAGCTCACTGCGCCGGGATTAGTGTATGCTTCACCTCACTGTGTGTGCAGTGTGTTTCACTAATTCACGGATTGGGATAAATGCAGAGACCAAATTTTCCTTACTGGATCAAAAGAGTATATTCTTATACCTAAATTAAGATAATATATTCTAATACATTACATATTTTGCACATGATTATTGTTAAGATATAGCCTACTAAAAAGTTTGGGTATCTGGCACTTCCTGTTTCACTGTTTGCCAAGCTTTCTGATCATTTTGTCTACCCCTTTGAATCTAGTTAGCATCCCAAAATGCTCCATATGGTATTTGGAGGGATAGATCACACTACCCATTGATCTCCAAAAGACATGCTGCCAATACATGGGACAGTGTAAACATGGAGGAGTAGGGCAATGAGGTAGGGGGAAGGAGTAGTATTGGAGTGTCCTGGAGTGGAACTCATTGATATCAACTCCTACCAAGAGTGGTTGAACTTGAATATGTCCTCAAATTCCCTTCTGAGTTCCTCATATCAGAATAAATATGAATAAACATGTATCACAGACTCCCTTTTTTTTGAGAGGCAGATGTTGACTCTCAAACCAACTCTCTCCCTTTTCCCTTCATAATGGAGAGTGATGAAGACTAGCACGGAAGGAGGGAATACTAATGAATTTTCACCAAGGCGTGAAAGGACACCACCAGGCGTGATTCACTGCTGCCACGGTGGCTGACAATAGATGGGTTTCCTCCCGATCTGGCGCGCTACAGCAATCCATAAAGATGTTTCCAGCAGTTTGTTAGCCAGACTTGCACAAACACTGTTGTTTGTTTCCCCTCAAGTGTCAGGAGTGATAGACACGGCAGGTTGTGTTTCCCTGATGGCACACAAACATGGTTTGCTGATGGAGGCTATCGATAGGGTGTCTATCGAAGGAGTGAAATCCAGGGCAGTTTAGATTGATTTTAGGTTTATTTATTTTTTTAGGTGTCTGTTTTTAACTTGCGGTGAAAATAATATTGACGACTCAAGGGCCTAATGGATCATTAACCCTCTCGCCTCGTCTTGATGAGTCAGATACAATATAGCACCTTTGCGCCAGCGGATATTGTTTTATTAAAAAAAATCCATTAAGTGACACTTTGAGCTGAGCGAAGTGGTCTCCAGTTCTGAATAATACCCTTAAGACCAAGTGTATTATCTCAGTTACATTGTTAGATGTTTTTTCCCTTGTTCATACTCAAGTGTTAGTAGCCAGGTGGTCCAAATGATGAGCATAAAGTGACTACACTTAGAAAAAAATAATGATTTAAGAACTAAAATGTAAGAGGTACAGTCAGTCAGTCAACAGAAAATGGCAATTCTCTTACGGCTAAAAGACAGAAAAATATCCATTTGTTAGATTTAATCATAGGTTGCTACCACTGGAATCATTCGTGTATATGTGTTTAGAACCGGTTTGTAAACTTTGTGTGAGTGTAGGCAAGTAGAAGATGCTATGAAGCATTTCATCAGAGGATAACCCAGACACATCCTGGTCTAAATATTTTATTCCTCTTGACAATCTAAACTAGTATCTGGTTTGGGTAAACCAGACTCTTCTGGACCTTAAATGTGGGATTGAAGGGGCAGTTTAAAGTAGGTTCTGAAGTCCTCTCTCTCTCTCTTCCTCGCCTCGGTCTCCCGTTGGCGTGTGCTGTAATTTCTCATTCCTGTCGGCGTGGCCCTGGTTCCTCCGCGTCTCTATAAAGTCACTCAGGAGTGCGTCAGTGCTGATGGACAGATCTGTGGCGCTGCAGAGGACGAGCCCTGCACTCTGGCCTCCACTCCGATCCTCTCCACAGGAATGTGGAATCGGAAAGAGCCTAAGAGAGTCTGCCACTATGTGAGATGGGTATAGGGGAAAAAGATAGACAGGGATGGAGGAAAAAAGAGAAAAAGATGTAAAGAAAGAGAGAGAGAGAGAGACTCATCTGTTGTCCATCCACTAGCCACTCATTAAAATATACAGAAACATCCATAAAAATAAACTAATTAATCGGCAGATCTCCTCAAGGGACACATTTGTTTGTGTTGGGGGGCATGTGTAGTGATTGCTAATGTCATAAATTATGCATCATTCTCTATACTGAGGCGACTGGGAAAAACACACACATGGAGTGAGTGTGTTTGATCACATATCCCGGAGATATCGTTGTTCAATTTGAAATCCTCCCCTTGATGGACGTAATGATGTTTTCCAAACAGCCGGCATTAGAGACTTAAAGAGATTTTGATTTTAATGATCTTTTCTCTCCGGCACAGGTTTTTACATGTATATCGAGACGTCTCGACCAAGGGTCGCTGGGGACAAAGCGCGTCTGCTGAGCCCTTCCTTCAGCGTGGCTCCCAAAAACCCGTATGGGACGGTCAGCACCAACCCCACCTACTGCTTCAGCTTCTACTACCACATGTATGGCAAGCATATAGGTAAGTAATCGGGTGGAGTTCACTCTGCTCACAATAAAAGTGGGAGATTGGCTTTAGTTTGAAGTACTGTATACATTCCTGCAAAGAGTAGTGTGTGTGTGTGTGTGAGTATTGGGGGGGGGGGGGGGATGACCTCAAGCCGGACGCAAACCTGGGCCCCTTGGGGAGTAGACCTGTGTATGGTGCAGGACGCTGCTGTTGTGCTATGGCTCCCCAGATGGGTTTTGTATTTTAACCAAATGCTAAACCATGCCACTAATTGATCCCATGAACTTCCCCCACTAGTGTCCCCTAGAGGTATGCTGCAGTATTGGTCTGTATGACTCCCCATGGCTAAGTTCAGCCTAACAGAATGAGACAGCAAAAGAAACAGACTGTCTCTGACCTCTTTAAAGAACCCTTTCCTATTTGGAATGGCTGTGCAGAGTTGAATGACCTTGTCCAGCAAGCGGTACATTTGCACCTCTCCCCCTCGCTGCCCCCCTCCTCCGAAGGGTTCTATCTCGGTCACTGTTATTTTTGTAAGCCCTTCTTTTGTGAGTCCTGTGTCTTCACTGTGGCCCCCGAGAAGCTCAGTAGGGAGTGCGGACCTCGCTGACCTCAGAGACAGGGCCGCAGCAACGGCAATTTTATGCTTGGCAAAAGCTGTCCGACTCGGAGCACGCGGAGGCAGCGGCAGCAATGGAGGCCTAGTCTGGATGGATGTGTGTGTGTGTGTGTGTGTTGTGTGTGTTTGGGGGGGGGGGGGTTCGGTATGCTGAGCTCTCAGAGAAGACTTCTACTGAGCAGACTAAATAAGGGGGGGGGGGGCGTTCGGAGCTTAACCTTTTTAGACACACGCACACACACACACACAACAAACAACAGAGGTGAAAATAGCACCCAGAGAGTTTCAGATTTAGTTTTGTTTTATGACTTCTTTTTATTCCTTTTTATTTTGTGTTTTGGTTGGACGGAATTCTATGGAGTGCAATGAGGAATGCGAAAGTGGTTCTCAAGATGAGGGGAGAGAGAGGGAGAGAGGAGAGGAGAGGAGAGGAGAGGAGGCATTTGTCAGGTTTCCCCCTTTGTAGTCATTTGATCCTCCACTCCCACTGCCGCCCTCCCATCTCATCGGCAGGCCCAACCCCTGGAGAGGAGCGCCGCTCATCTGAGCATGACTGTGCGCTTTGCTCCGCCGTGTCGGGAACATGCGCTGCGGCCGCCGCACCTCCTCATTTGCCAGCCGTTGAGACATGAGCGAAGGGAGGGAATAAGTGTGTGTGTGTGTGTGTGTGTGTGTGTGTGTGTGTGTGTGTGTGTGTGTATATGTGTGCTTGTGTGTGCTTGTGTGTGTGTGTGTGTGTATGTGTGTGTGTGTGTGTGTGTGTGTGTGTGTGTGTGTGTGCTTGTGTGTGTGTGTGTGTGTGTGTGTGTGTGTGTGTGTGTTGGGGGTAGAAGGAAGAAGGAAGGGGAGGGGGTGGAGTTGACTGCATCCACAGAAAATTGAGATTGTTTCTGTCAGGCTGCAGAGTGTAGCAGCTCTCTTCCATATCTCTCCATAGCTCGTGCCTCCGTCAGCTTGCATGCTAATAATGATTTAGTCGTTTTTAAACGCGAAGTGAGGCGGAGCACTGCACGCGGACGAGTGAGGCATACGCTATGAAGCTCCGCAGCTAGATGTGTGTGTGTGTGCGTTGGCTCTTTTTTCACTTTGTGGGTATTCTTGCATGTTGTAAATAGAAGGATCCAGCTGTTATTTTAAAATTGCTTTGAGGTCTTGTCCAAGAGTATATAATTAACTACAACGATGTACAATGAATCAGAGAAGATGAAAACCTGGACATCGTGAAAAACGGAGAGACCCTTAAAAGACCTACTTAAGCTTAAAAGGAAGAGACATGATGAAGGCCAAATTAACAACAAATTGAAATGAGATGAAAATAAAATACTATATGTGGGAACAGCAATAAAAGCCGAATTAATGCACCTTTATAAAAGCTTTTGAAATTAAATCGAATGACAAAGATTAAAACATGGCCGGACGCTGAACCTGAGCAAAATGGGTCCTTAGAGGTTTGAACGTGCTCCTTCATAAAAATAGCTTTTTAACAGAAATATTGAATGTCTGAAGATCAAAATTCCATTCCACAGCCTTAGAGCCATCACTGCTATAGACTTTCAACAGCTAACTGGAGGCTACAACAAACAGAAAATCTTACATGTCATTGTTTATATTTAAAGCACCCATAAACTATTCAAAGACTAATGATATAAGCCAAACTGCATAAACACGTATGTGCTCAGATGTGCCTCTCAACAGACATTTAACTAACCCAGGACATAAACGTGTCCCTAACCCCTTGTGTAAAAGGCTGTTGAAATTGATGTTTTACTGTGAAATGACTGAGGAGTAGGTTCAAAATACATCGGGACTAAAAACATTTCTGTGTGTATGTCTTTTGAGATGCTTTTTCTATGTCTGTGACATTGAATGTTGGTTTGCTTTAAATTTGCCTCTTGTGACAGGACTTAGAGCTCTCCGTGCTTCTCAGCATTCCATGACCACTGCTTTAGGAGAGACAGAGAGTTCACTGACCTCAGCACGTATTCCTCTCTCTCGTCTTGCTCTTACAGGGTCTCTGACGGTGTATCTGCGACAGAAGGGACAGACAGGGCCAGATGCATCTGTGTGGACCCTCAGCGGTAACCAGGGCGAACGCTGGAAGCAAGCGCGGGTCAACATCCACCCAAAGTCGGCCTTCCAGGTGAGCACTCTGCTCTCCGACTGGACTTTGGCACAAGTCTCTCTTTCAGAACAGATTGATGCACTGGACATAACCCAGTCATGTCATCTTGTTCAGTTATCTCAACAGGTTATATAAAGTACAGTATATTACACATAACTTAACTCAGTCTAAGCAACAGGATGGCTGGACTGTGTTATGTTGAGTGCGCTGTTATTTTTTTATTACAGTGTTCTTTACCCTGTTTCCACAGTCGAACCCTCACCCCTCTGGGATCATTCGTTCTTTAAAAAGAACAGGCTGCTTAAGCCAACACTCGAAGTCTGGTCTTCTCCCTGGGGAGAGATTCTGCCGTGGCTCTATCGATCAGCTTTTCAATTGATCCCCCTTTTAGTGTTACAAAATGATTACCCCTCTATTTTTATGGGAGTGCGGAGGAGAGAGGCAGAGGCTGCCTTCAGAGAGCCCGAATAAATCACACCCGTCTGCCGGACCCTCTCCCAACGCCATAAATTACCCACAAAGTCACAAAGATAATGCACTCGCGAGAGCCATTCAAGCTTATCATCTTCAATCCCTCACAAGCAAACTCTCAAAGTCACTAAGAAAGTGCAGTAGTTTCTGCTAGCAGACTAAGGCATCTCTCCCACAATAGTCTTTTTTTTTTTTAAAAAGATGGGTGGTCCTTCTTTATGTCTTTGAATATGTGTGTTGTAGCCTCGAGTGTAGACTGCCTCATCTGCCAAGAAACGCTAAATAAGCAAAACACTTGTGAGACTTGCTTTGCACCTTGGGTTGTATTGAACAAGCATTATTCGCGACAAGATTTGTATACACTATTCCGCAAGGGCTCAAGGTCTTATTGACAAGAAACATGACCTTTTTGTGACCACCACCAACATGACCATCGCAAGGACTGCAAATGTTGAGTTTGCGCTCTCTCTTTCAGGTTATAATAGAGGGTATCCGTGGCAGTGGCATTGAAGGAGACATTGCCATAGACGACGTGGCCATTGAAGAGGGAGAATGTCGAGACCCACCCCCCAATAGCAGTAAGTATACATTTTTCAACTGCCGTTCAATTTAACTCACTATTATCGCATGAATCAACGGTACACATTATTTCGACCTCTCCACTTGTGGGGAAATAGCATATTCCTCTTTAAAATTAATCTTACATTCACTTAGTTTGACTTACTATGAGTTAAATATGTATTTACTGGAGTCTGCTGTAAAGCATTGCAGTGGAAACGCATACACTAAATAACTGCTGTCTGCACTTGAGCAGCAGCCCTGGACCATGAAGGGCCAAATGTATCTAAGCACCATACAGTGAGCAACTAATTAGCTAGGTTTGTTTACGACATGCCGATGCCACCGTGTAAGATTAATCAGAACTGTTTAGGCCATCACTGGCTACTCGAGCAAACAAGCTCATCAACAAGGCCAATGTAATGGAGTAGATCTGCTAATTACTGACGTAGAGCCACTCGATGTGCGTTGCACATTTCCTAATTGCACTTTAAAGGAAGAATGAATAATTCATCAATTACTGACTCTTTCTGATTGTTTGCCCATTGTTGTTGAATAGTAACCGCATGTTGTCTGTGATCGTTGGCTTTTGTAAAGTCGTACTTGGAAATAGCACGGTTTTCTACATTTTTACAAATAGGAGACACATCTCATTGATTTTGTTGTCAAACTGTGGTATTTTATGTAAATGTTGCCTAATAAAGTGTGTTTTGTTGTCTTGCTTGGCATTTAAAAATACGCCATTCAAGTCTCGACTACTTGCAACAAAGTCCATAAATCTGTGAAAGAGACTCATGTTAATTAGACCATTTAGAAATGGAATACAGCATTGTTGTTTCTGTTTTTTCTTGCTGGCACGGCAACAAAGTCCAACCTTTTAGTTGTTCTTCTAAGTGCCTCATAAGCAAAAAAAAAAAGGAATTTGAGTTTAATCAAGCACCATTGTGCTTTTAATGGCAGTTTTGCTTGATTGCCTTCCTCTCTGAGTCACAAAGCCTATTAGCGTCTCATTTGAAGTGTGGCTCCCTGTGCCCTTTTTTTCTTCTCTGCAGATCTGAGGTCCTCCGCCTCGCCCACCAGCAGGCATATATGGCAGTCTTGTGTCGCCCTGCTCCTTGTGGTGATGGGACATCGAAGGTGACCTTCCGGAGGCGAGGACGCGCTCCTGGCTCAGCCGCCGCCGAGGCGAGGGAGGGAGAGCGAGAGTGTGGGGGGAGTTGGGGGACGGGGGATGGGGGGAATAAAACTTGGCAGACGTGGAACTGTCCAAACGAAACTACCAAAGATTCATCCGGTCTACAGAGGAGAAACATCAAGCTGCAGCATGGCTTTCTCTGTGGCCCACATGGAAGGGTGAATACAGAAAAAATAATCTATAAATATATATATTTGAGGAAAACGAGGAGGATAGGAGATGGTTATCGACAAAACCAAGACAAAACAAAACAAAAAAACAAAAAAAAAACAAGGCTGTGCCCAGATCCTGTAGCGAGCATGACTGCAAGCAGGACAAGATCATCTCTGAAGCACAAGGACACTGGTGTATTTCTGTTTGGTTTGGTTTTGTGTTGCGTTTTATTCCTCTTGTGAAAAATGTTTTCAAATTCTTGCGTTCTTCGTTTTCAGCCATATCGTGCTCGCCGGAAGATGAGCAGGGTGAGTCAGACGGCAATGGGGAAAATGTCTAGCCCATTTCCCAAACGATGCTCAAGATACACTATTTTTCCATGCAGCCCCTGCTAAATTGACACTCATGGGAATTGCTAAAATGACAGCCATGGAAGATCACGGCAATGAAAATAGTGTGGCAGCAATGTATTTTTTTTGTTTTGTTTTTCTTTTGTTATTTTTTAACGCTCGAAATTTAAGGTTGTTGACATATCTGGAAGGGATGCAAATGAATATCTTAACCTTTCTTATGGTAATTCCCCAACTTTGGCCCCCAAATGAAGAGCTACACTAGTGTTCCGAGGTTAATGCTCATTTAGCTCCTCTTTGGCATCTACATGTCGTACTGCCTCCATGTTTACAGCTGTACTGTATGACTGAGAAAAGAGTTTGATGCAGTGACGACTGCAGTCCAATATCATGTTTGACAGGTTGTTTGACAAAAGTTATCCGTTGAAGTATAATATCACATTCGAAAGAGATATTCAAATCGTGCTTTATCAATCACTTGAAACAAACCTTTGGGTGGTGGTTCTATCGGTTCTGGCCAATCATAGCCTTATATTGGGGTCACATGAGTATGTGTGTGTGTGTGTGTGTGTGTGTGTGTGTGTGTGTATAATCTTCTGTGCTGACAAACTTGTCGAGCAGCAAGTGTTGGTGCAGTCCAGCACTTAATAGTCTGTTGTTTTCTTTGCCATTTATATACAGATTTGTTCCAGTTCGGCCCTCAACACTCTCCCCCCTAGCTTGCAACAGACAAGATTAACACCTTTTCCCGATACAAATCATTGACTTGACCTTTCCTTCCTGCCTGTCTCAATGAAAGGCATAAAAACATGTGCGAAGAGGTAAAAAAGGGGGAAATGGAGGGAGAGAAAAAAACCTTGAATGTCAACCCCTCCTCCCCCCACCACCACCACCACCTCCTCGTCCACAGGTTACCCACTGAATAATAAGCTGTGCCCACTCAAGGTTGTGCCAGTGTGTCAGGTCCAAAGCATGGCTCTTTGCGAGGTGCAGAGCGTAGGCCACTGCCCTCCCAGTCCCTGATACTAGACCTGTGACCCAGGGACAAGGGAAGCTGCTGTCTACCATCATATCAAGTGCCTTTAGACCTTTATGAGAGAAGCATAAGTGTAGTCACACAACTCAACTACTGGGCTGTTCAACTACTGCATATATCCCTCCCCAAACTGGCACAGTCGAAGGAAACAGATTATAAACCATTTATTGAGTATTTATAAAGTGGGATTATCTGGTAGGACATATTATATGTTATAACATGACTGTAATTAATTTAAACTGTTATTGAGTTGATACTTTAGAATGACTGCAAAACAAATGAGATGAATTTCCCCATTCCCTTCAAACCCCAGACGATCCACCCTCTGACAACTACAACACTGACCTTGGCTATTTTGATTTGAGTGCACTCTGACAAACAACAAAAAAACAACACTGTTGGGCATGCAACCAGCCATGCTCCCCATCCTCTTAAGGAGTGAGAGAGACAGAGAGTGGGAGGGCATGGTAGGGCTGGAGGGACACACACACTTTGGTGCTTTTACAGGGGAGAGTGGAGACTACACACCTTATTGCAGTGATGAAGGACCTCTGGGACCTGATGGATTATCTTTGGATGAAAGGACACTCTGGCAGGAGGGCGTTTGACTTTGCGTAGCCTCCTCGGAGTTTCACGTAGACTTGTGATGTTTAAAAATAAAAAATAAAATAAAAAGATGGTTCTGCAGAAAAAAAACACAGACTGCAACATTGACAAAAAAAAGGACCATAAAGGAAGCTTTGAGTGGCGGTGATGAGAAGGACTTCTAGATCCTTCCATGGGGACTATTACAACAATGACTATAACAACAAAAAATATTTTATTACTCTTGTGAAGGTGACTGTGTTTTTACACAAGAACTCTGAGCTACCTGAGGCCATCTGTTACCTTAACCAGCGGGTTTTTGGAAATGTATTGTAAAACAAATATCTTTTAATCACTCCTTATTGCTCATTCATGAATTTTAATTTCCCTCTTGATTTATTGACATTTCTCCCCAGAAAAGATATTTTGATTCCAGACAATAGAATTCTTCGCCCTCAACAGACATGTATTCACCATTACCCCTTATTACGGTATTATCAAATATATTTATGATATACTATTATGAATATATAATATATAGAAAGAAAAAATAAAAATATAAGATCATATGCAAATATATTTCGTAAATATCCTCATCGAGAGGATTCTATTAGAGTTCTATCACATTTTTTTGAAGATTCTTACAGAAAGCACAAAATGTAAATTCCAGTCACATACAGACACACACATAAACACACAAACACACACACACACACATTACCTGACACAAGTAATTCATCTTTGCTAAGTTTGAACCTCTTTCCTGATGAGGACAGTTCCCAGACAAGCTACTATTCAAGTAAGAGAAGCGTTTTACGTCTGTGTTCAATAAAAATGCTTTCCAGGTACTGTGTGGCTTTCTTTGCATGTCTTCTTTAATTTGACGTGAGATATGAAGTTGGGTTTATACTCTCTGTCTCTTTGCTTTGTTTCCTTCGAGCATTGCTCTGTATTTGACTGTATCTGTGATCACTCTAAAGAAAAAGTACATCAGTGTTTTCTTGTTTTGAAGGCAGATGGACAGGATGGCATTTTTATCCAGTGTGTTTTGCATATTTCAAAGAGTTAGAGATAACACAAGGAATTTCCCCACAGCACTTAACATACCAGCAAACTGCTTTTCTAAATGATCCAATGTGTAATTTTGTCATGAAATCAAATTGGCTTCATTTGACCCAGAAAGTAAGATTTAGCCCTCAGATCACTTTTTATGTCCTCAACATGGTACACGTTCTTAGAGAAAAGAAGGCACCAATTACCTACCTGTCAAGTATTCAACATATTTTGTAAACTGTAAGTATCCTCGTCTCTTCTATGATATGATTTGAAAAGTCCCCAATGATGATTATAATGGATTATCATGAATAAATAAATTTCTCATTTAGTTTTCCATTCAGTGTGATCTGTAATTTACTTCCGTAACCTGTAATAACATATCAAAATTTTATTTCATATTCAATCACATTACCAAAACATATTCTCTGTTGGCCAAGACTGCAAGCTAAACTCCAGGCATGGTTATAGATGTGTGTTTATTTCATCTACGAGAAACCCAGTAAGGAAAGATTTCATTATGGCTGCTTTTTCCACTTATGGCTTTCTCTGGAGCACATCAACTCAGACAAACCAGTTTTTGTGTTTTTTAGAAGGTAATTACTGTGTGGTTGTGAAAAAAAATGCAATTTTTCATGAAATGCGGTAATGAAAGTTTCCATGAGGATGTACATGCCATTGTCAAACTAGATTCCCCAACTGCACCAAAATCAGATTGACCAGAAATAGAAACAGGATTGGGTGTCCTACAACGGTAGCCACAGGTAAGTGACATCAATCCGGCCGTCACCTGGACGTCAGTCTGCCGTTATGGGGCCCATCTGTCCAAATGCCATCATCATATTCTCCCATGCAGCAGACGGAGATTGAGAGTCAACAGTGGCCACGCCATGGTTTTCTGATTGACTCCGGAACTGCTGGAGAAGCCATCTGGCATTGTCCAGCCAAGCAGTACTAACATTTGAAACAGCTGTGCTGGACAAACAATTAGCTCACCGGAGCAATGGCTGTTTATGGTCTCAAACAAAGGCTGGCATTTTTCTCAAGGTTCTTCTGGCAGCCCAATTGTGCAGCTGAAACGACAAAATGTGGCCCTACAAGATGGGGTTAAAATGTGGCTGTTCACATCAAGCCAAACGGGAAATGCAGTGCATTTGTGAGTCCATTTAGGCACATCATGCTGTGTGTATGTTTGCATTACATTCATAGCCAATTGTCAATATGATGCTTTTAGGCAAATCAACATGCAAGTCAAATAGTAGAAAATAGAGTTAATATAGAGTAGGAAGTTTTAAAAATCCATTTGGTTTAGATAATAAGTGCCTGGCACTATGGAGGCTCTGAAAAATACCAAAATTGTTATTCTTAGTTCATCTGGAGTAATTGTGAGTCACCTGGCTGGAAAACTACAGCCTTTATGTTGCTCTGCCTCGTGAGAAAACTAGCGATATTGAGAAATACTTCACTCTTGGTAGGACAATGCCATTGCTGTTTTGGTTTGTCAACACATATAGGCCTTGAATAATGTCTTCTTCCGTACCAATAGAAACAATGACTGCAGAACACGTCAACTTTTTCAATTGTCTGCTGAACTAGTCACTCAGGTTTCAGTTGGTATAGCTTAATTTTCAGTCATTCTTGGGCCAATGTGCCATTTCTTATTTCCCAGTTTTGTTTTAGATAAGTCTCTAACCTAAACACTTTTGCATCTATTTTCAGCTTTCACAAGCAAGAATTGGCTCTGTCATGGCAACAAATAGAACATAGGCTGTGTACATAAGTTGAACTTGATGGTTGTGTGCTTTAACACAGGCTCTTGCTAATCGAAAACCTGGCTTGCATCAGCGTGGTTGCATTACATCTCATTATGTCTCCACATCTACCAAAGCACCAAACAGATCTTAAGTGAATGAGAAAGTTCTCGCTCTCATTGAATTAACACTGTGAAAAGCCCATGAAACACCTACATGTTTCTGTGCACTTTGAAGTACTTTAATGGCTCTAATTGCAATTAACAAGTAATCCACAGCAGTCTTCCAAAAGCAGCTTTTAGCAGACAGCAAAGAAATCTCATGGAACAGTGCTTTGATTTTGCCAACAGTGCAAAACAAAACATGTCCCTTTGGGCTAATTTGATTTTAAAAGGTATGGAACAGATCACAGGTAAAGGGAGGCTGGGTTTTTTCCACTTCCATGAGCCAGAAAAAAACTTATCGGACTGTATCCGATAGATGAGTATCACGATGGACCCACTAATGATGTTACCTTAAATGTTTTAAATGTTTATTATTTGTTATGGTTTTGTCTGTCTGCCTGTCTGTCCATCTGTCTGTATGCAGGATTACGCAAAAACTACTCACCTGATTTTTATGAAACGTGGTGGAAAGGTGTAGCATGGTTCAAGCACAAACCCATAAAACTTTGGAGCAGATCACTGAACAAGTAATGCGTTTTAGTTTAGCTTTCACTGCTGTTGTACCATATATAACATTCACGCCTGGATATTCCCTCTAGTATTCAAAGCAAGTTCACTTCAATATCTGACAAAAGGACCCTAAACAAACTGATCAACATCTTGGACAATGAATGTCATCCACTCTACAGCACTATCAAAAAGCAAAAGAGCTTGATCAGCTGGAGACTTCGCTCACTGCCATGCACAACTGAAAGGCTGAGGAAGTCATTTGTTCCTAGGGCCATTGAACTGTTCAATGCCACACTAAAGGGAAGAGGAGAGATAGACTTCTCTGCTTAGTCTGTCTGCCTCTCCATGTTTGAGTACTGACTGCCCACTACTGCTTTACTACTTTTTACTACTGTTCTACTACTGTTTTACTAATGTACACAGCTTAATGTTTTCACTACTGTTTTACTGCTACACTGCTTTTCATGCTATATTAACACACATGATCAATGGCTGCGGTCAGGCTTCTGCTACAATACAGAATGAATGAATGGCTATAACCCTATTACCTCAACCTGTTCTTGCACTGAAATAGTTTTTTATTTTACCTTGTCTACATTATACTTTACTCTCCTATTTGTCCATATTATTTATGCTGGTCTCTAGACCTTACTCTTGCACTGTTGCACTGTTGGACTAATGTTGGACTACTTTTGCACCTTCACCATGACACTCACTCTCTTGAGCACCTTGCCATGCACACATAACTAAAGGACTATGGTTGGACTACTTTTGCACCTTCACCATGACACTCACTCCCTTTAGCACCTTACCAGTCCCGGCCCTGTCACTACAAGCGTCTTATGCTTGATCACCCTCAGAGGAGTTTAGTTATATATATAAGTATATGCAACCTATATATATACTTATACTTATGTTTACCATTTCTGCTGTAAGTGCTTGTTGTGTGTGATGTCTGTATGCTACTGAGACCCTTGAATTTCCCCATGGGGATCAATAAAGTATCTATCTATCTATCTATCTATCTATCTATCTATCTATCTATCTATCTATCTATCTATCTATCTCTATCTATCTATCTATCTAAGTTCAAACCAGTGCCTTGGAGTTCATGAGAGACAAACAGCATGTAGGTGTTCTCATGACATGGAATTAAATGTGTGCAACAGTATAGCATTTTTGTATCAAACTGATGGCCTAAAGGTGATGTACATCTCATTATTATTGGACCGTGATAATATAGACATAAAATCCCAATTACATCCTGATATCTCGAGTTTGACTTGCACAGACAAGAGCTACATGACATTAGTATAGGTCTGTGCTCTCTGAGCGCACTTCTAGTTTAAGTAATTTGAGATATTCTTCAGTAAATAATGTGTATTTAACAGTTTTGCTTCTGTCTTAGTATGAATTTCAAATTTCCCAAGTTACTGATCTTACTCATTTTGTTTGCAGTGTAAGGATATGCTATATGTATAGCAAACACAAGCTGTATCCTAACTTTATCCTATCATTATAGGGTTGTGGGGTTGTGGGTGTAGATCGCCAGGGTCTTGGGAAGACAATACTACTGACACTAAGCTAACTGTCGAGAATGAAGGCCAAAGGTGTTCCTGAATCACTCCAAGTGTACATGGACTCAAATTGCTACCACACTACTCTATACCTGCATTTCTGTTGCCCTATGAAACTAAGGTAGCATTATTAATCTCGTCGAAGCGGAGTGCGTTTTCTACATTTCAGTTCCGTCTTAATAAGCAGACAGTGGGGTGAAGGAAAGTGACCCTTAAAACAGCCCACTTACAGTACTCTCAGCCTGCTCATTTTCCAACAAAAGCTTCGAAAATAAACAGGGATGCCTCATTTAGCCGTTAATAGCTCCAGGAGTCCTGTCCATTTAAGTGAGGGGAGAAAGAATGAGCGAGCCCCCATGCTCGGACGTAAGCAGAGTGAACTCCCACGCCAACTTGGCATGTGTGTGTATGTGTGTGTGTGTGTGTGTGTGTGTGTGTGTGTGTGTGTGTGTAGGGTGGGTCACTGATGCGATGGAGCTATGCGTCGGCATGGACACCGTGACAACCATTAGCGTTGGCCACAGGGGCACAGAGGTGTCTGGTGGAGAGAGGAGGAGTAAGGAGAGTGCAAAGGTGTGCACACGCTTACATTACTACCGTCTACGTGAAAGAAGAGAAAAGAAAGAAACAAAGAAAGAAAGACAAAGAAAATAAAGACAGAAAATGGAAGAGAGAAAAGGAGAGAGAAAAAAACAGAAAAGTGGCAGAAAGACTGACAAATAGAAGAGGGAGAGCAAGCTAGAGTGCAGGAAGGATGGAGAGACTGTAACTGAACAAGCAACAAATAGATAGAGAGAGAGAGAGAGAGAGAGAGAGAGAGAGAGAGAGAGAGAGAGAGAGGGGGGGGGGGGTTTCTAGGTGCATGTACAATTCATGTGAATGATGATGGTATTGCTTATCCTGCATCTGAGACATCCTCAAGAGAGAGAGAGAGTGAGAGTAGGATGGCAAGTGAAGAGGATCATGTTTTTGGATGAGGAAACACACACACACACACACACACACACACACACACACACACATCCAAAAAGGGGGAAATGTATGTTTTACCAGATTTTTAGAAAATTGAGGAGCATATACACAATACTCAAAAGTTACCTCTGGGCATAATTAACAGATTTGTTTAAATGTGTGTGTGTGTGTGTGTGTGTGTGTGTGTGTGTGTGTGTGTGTGTGTGTGTGTGAGAGAGAGTGTTTGTATGCTGTTGATTACTCACTAACGCTTTGCTCTTATCTTCCACCCATGGCTTAGCTGCTAGCATGAGTCACACCAGAACTAATGGTAGTGACGGGACTTGCAGCACTTCAGGTGAAAAAAACGAGCCGGATCTAGATGCATAACACATGCTGTGAACATGGCCGTGTTCAAGTACGAGAGACCACACAGAATAGAACTACCCCAAAAAGATACCAGAAGTCATTGTAGAGTCATGTCCTGATGATAGTTTTTGAAAGGGCTTTTTTGTCAATTGCATCCAATCATATGTAGGCCCCTCGGGGCTTTATAATGATGATATAGATCTGGATGTATAGGGGGTGTTATAGACCTACTGGTATTCCTGGGTCATCCAATACATGCAGTACCATATAACTGCTGTCCAAAAACTATCTTTGCACCCGGTGTTGAAGAAAAAAAGATTTTTCCATTCCCCTTTTCATTTATGAGCTCTCCAAGTTTCATATTGATGGTGTAAACCACCATACCAATTGCACCCTACACACACAAACACACACACACACACACACAGAGAGACACACACACACACACACACACACACACACACACAGACACACACACACACACACACACACAGAGAGAGAGAGAGAGACACACACACACACACACACACACACACACACACACACACACACACACACACACACACAGAGACCCACACAAAATGGCAACAGCCGGGGAAAATAATAATAGAAAGAAACATAAAAATTTGGGGAAGAGGTGGAAGAGAGTTCGGTCTAATCCCTACAAAGGCCTCTCCCTACGCTTCAGCAGGGGCTGAGGAGTCTTCGCCACGGGGATCCCGAAAGATGAAGGCTCATCAAAAATAGATTATAATTCTTTGAACTTTTGGTCCTCATTTGATCCCCAACCTACTCATTTATGCTATCAGTGTAGCAGGGAGGAAAAGTGCCAAAGCAGCATCTGCAGAGAGAGAGAGAGAGAATCACAAGGAATGAGTCTGATGTTTAGGTCACAAACACAGTTTTATGGTCCACCACCACACCATGTCCAAGGATCAAAGACTTGAATCTCATGATGCCAGCGAATTCCATAATTGCAAGAATATTAAACATGATATTTAGCACATACTTTTTTTTTTTGGAAATGCTATGCTTGTCGTTTCGTGAGCAGAAATGCATTATTGTGATTAAAAACAACAAGCTGGAGACAGATGGAGATGCTGCTAAAGGTTGCAGTTGTCTCAACACTGAGCAGGTTTGCAATTGTTCGATAGTGAAGCTAGACAGTGTCCACTCGCGGGATGAGACTTGTGTACACAAGCGCAGGACGAGGGATTCATCTTCATTAGTCTGCATGTGGCTGCTGTAAGAATTCATTAGAGCTTGCATAATTTTTCACAAAGTTCATATTGATGAGTTAGCATCCTGATCTTACATTCCTATCAGCCTTCTGGACCTCTTCATGGGCATAGGCGCCATATTCCGCAGTCACACCACACGCTCACTTGAATTCCATATGAAGACATAATCCACTGTAACGGTTCTAAATCGAAGTCACAGTAAACTCTTCACATTGTGCCCAAATTTCCTCTCTGTCTGTCTCTCCACATTTATGACGAACTGTGCACGGGTCTCCTTTATCAGCTAATGCAGGACCATTCATCCTAAACTCACCATCTCGAGGTGTCCTTAATACTCTCTCCATTCAAGGCATTCATACAGCCTTTGCCCTTGAGCTTCTGATGCCGGGGATGATTTCAGCCTCTCCATTAGGTTATGTTGTAAGTGCCTGGCATTATTGTCTTTAATTTATTGTCTGAGGGTCCCAACCCTGGAGCCCATTTGTCACCGGTGACATCTTCCCAAGAAAACGCACATCTTAATGTAGGAAACTAAAGGGCAAGTATCTCCTCTGCCTTCCAATACAGTAATACCATGTGTAATTGGAGCTAGACAGCTACCTTGTTGGGACCAGCTCCTTATTTATCATGTTAAAAGGAAAAAAGAAAGATTTAATGCGGTTGGAGTTAATAGCCACAATAGATCATACTTAAATGAGTTTTTGATTTGTGTTTGCGTGTGTGTGTGTGTGTGTGTGTGTGTGTGTGTGTGTGTGTGAAATGATGGGAATTCACAAGTATGAATTGTATGATGTTGCGGTAATGTCCGTAATAGATTAAGGTTCCTATGATCATAAACTGCTTTGAAGTGTTAATAATCTCTATAAAGTCTCCAAAATCCATGGGAGATTTTAACCATATAGGGGCCTTTGTATTACTATAATATATTGATAACCTCTTGTAATGCTTTATCGTAGTTATAATTATCACAATTGTAGACACAAAATGTTGTTATGCTGATTTCTGATCTGATGTATAAGACGGCAGTGGACATAATGATACTCATCTTGCTAATTCATAACATTGTTGATGACAGCATGTTGTGAGTGATAATGATATTTGTTATGTATTGTAACACATTACTCTGGGCTAAAACACTTATTCCAAAACAACACAGCATTTGTGTGTACATTTCTAGGCCTTTTATGCAATACATATGGCTTTTATCAAACATATTAAACATTATAAGTCCCTGGCCTATATGCTTATAATCCATTATGAATATCCACTGTGCCAGAAAGTGTGATTTCACCAGCAGCTCTGTGGGTTGCCCATTTCATGACTTCAAAATGTACATTTTGTTCATAGATGCATCTTTGTCAGCCTTGGACGATTTTAGATAGTGCTGAGCCATTTTCAACTGAAAGAAATGATTTTTACGTTGTCAATATTAACACCAGCATTTATGTGTCTTGGAATCAAGATCTTGGAATATATTGTGAATATATTGCAGAAGAAATTCATTCAACGGAATGATTAAATAAAGTTGGACGTGTCTTGTGTACTCGACTCTTGCCAAAAGAAACCTTGCCTTGCAATTCAACCAACCATCAGGATATTACAGTAAATGCTCCACACTTTTAACCCGTGAGTTAGCCACTGGTCTAAAACCTCTGGTCTAAAACCTCTTTCAACAATAAATTATATAAAATCCATAAGCTAACCAAGTCTACTCCCAGGCAGGCAGGGCATCACGCCTCCTCTCCAGACTCCACCTCCATGTCTTCCCTAAGTGAAGTCAGCATGTTTGACAGCCAGTTAAAGTGTGGCTTTGATTGAAATGGATGATGTCACCGGCTCCTGGCCTCCAGATGATCAGAGCTTTTCGAGAAGTAAGGTGAATAGCTGCGGGCCCATGATCAGATGACTAGGGCTGATCAATGTGTGAATAAATAGTCTGGCAGCTCTCCACGGGGGAGGCTTCCTCTTTAGCAGGAGCTCCTGGGGAGTTTGGACAGAGCAGGCTCTTGGTCTCGCTGCCCTTTACGAAGCAGCTCCAGTATTTTTAAAATCCACAGCGTTGCAGTTTGGGACAAGAAGGCCCATGAACCTGTATGTGTCATTTAAACCAGACAACTAAAGCAATGTATTGTGTAGACAGTCCAAACATAACGTTGGATGTTTTTCCTGATATTTGCGCGATAAACTCTATTCTACATCATAGTCACCATTGTTGGTTCATCTGCAAAAACTTAGAACATTTCCCGTACCTTTTACTCGTACACATTCACCACCAAAGATCATGAAAAAAATATTTTTTTAAATATTTCAACATACAAATCTATAAAGCATAACAGCATAACAATCACACAGAATAATTTGAACTCATAAAACTATATTACACACATAGCAACATAACATCAAACAGTGAGGCAAGACTACAATTTTACAGAGGGAGTCTTACACATCTCTTTTCACTACCTTTGGGCTATGCCATCTGAAGAGAAGTTAAGAGATGTTAAGAGAAACAATCAGGTGAGTGAAGAAGTTTCTGGAGAGACATGTCAAACGTATTTCCTATTTCCCAAGGGAAACATGCTTTGCCATCCTTTTTAAGTCTACTCCAATTACTCTAGCATCACATATTCATCAGTACGAAATCTTACTGTGCCCTAACTTTCAAACGAATCAACGGTAATGGTATTGGCAACAGACTAGACATGCGAATGTGTTGAAAACAACACAAGTTGTGTTGTTTTTAACACATCTCTGTGTCCAGATAGGGACTACATAGTTTGTGTTGTTTCCTTCTTTATTTGTTACATAATATGTGTTAAAAATAACACAACTTGCATTGTTTTTTTAACACATCTCTGTGAGATAGGGACACCACATTTGTTTTAAAGGGACACCAGGCAACGTTTTCGTGTTAATTAATCATCTTCGTAAGTCGGTATATGGTTAAATGACTCATTACAGGGCGAATGAAGACTCTCTCGCCCGCCCCTGCCTGTAAGAAGAATATCCCACTTGCAAGTTCGGTGTATCCTACCCGCCGACCGAAGCAGGATCAGTTTATCCTGCATACAGCACAGAGGCAGGCTAACGAAACGCTAGCGATTGTTGCAAACGTGTGTATAATGGCAGAGCCAGCGAAGAAGCAGCGAAAACCCTTGACGGAAGATGCAAAGAAAAGGTATAGAGCTTCAGACCGAGGGAGGGGGAGTTAGAGAAAAAGCATCAAGCTTGCCTGGTGTCCCTTTAAGAGTGTAGTAGTGGTGTCGTACCACTTGAGGAAATAACGTTTGTGACAACTCACAGTCATGATTTCTATTCACCAACAATTATGCACTGGCCATCATTTGATTATGTTAATGAGATAAATAAAACAAATGAAATTAAACATTGCAGTAGTTGAGTGTCCACTCACTTGTACTGGTGCTTGGGATGAAGTGGTGGCCTGACAGGGCAAATGAAATATGTAAAGGTTGTATTATGTAATCGTGAAGCAGTGTCTTTTTTTCTTGTTCTGAGCGCTGAGGAGTCCTGTGGTTCAATTAGAGTCTGGCCTCTGTGAAGTCTGCTGCCTCTGTGATGTCTCCCGCTGTAGGCCGACAGTTCCCTCCACCAGGGATTCTTCCGCTCCTGTGAAGAAGCCTCTGCTTTGCACTTCAACGGAGGCTGGCATCTCGTAGTCATAGTCAGCCAAACAACAAACGTGTGTGTATGTGTGTGTGTGTGTGTGTGTGTGTGTGTGTGTGTCTCCACCCCTCCTTTTGTCAAGCTTTGTCTTGTGTGTGTGTATGTGTGTAAGTGTACATTTGTATCTGTGTGTGTATGTGTGTGTGTGTGTGTGTGTGTGTTATCTCCAGATGAAAACTCTTCTTTTCTACTTTTCTCTTTGCTTCATGCTGCACTGTTTGCTGTTGCATTGGAGGTGAGTGAGGCGCCTCTTTGAAAACAAAGATCAAATGAGCACAAAAGAGGCTCCTCGCGGCGAGCGCCGGGCTCTCTGCAGGGCTGTGTCACACGGCCCTGTGTGGGGTACCCGCGCCACCACGCTGAGCCCTGCCCAGGTGAACACAGGTGAGAGGAAGAGAGCCCTTTGGACTTTCACTTTCATTTTCTGTCAGGATCTCATTTCAGGTTTTTGACAGAGAGGTAGAGAAGGACAGAGAAAGAGAGAGAAAGACAGAGAGATGGGGATAGAGCAGAGGGATGGAGAGAGAGAGGGATGAAAGGAGGGGTGTTGGGGGAGGGGGGCTGTGGCTGTGAGGATTAAGCCATCAAGCACTATCATTGGAGACCATCATCTGAGGGGAGGATGAGTGAGACTGAGAGGGTTTGGGAGAAGAGGGGGAGAGAGAAAGAGAGAGAGAGGGAAAAAGAGAAAGAGAGGGCATGAAATAGAGGATTCTGCAATCAGATGCTGGTTAAAGTGATATCCAGCTGTCTTTTAAAGACTTCTCACCCTTGAGAGTTCACAGAGGGCAAAAAGTTCATTTTTCATTTGTTGTCTCTGTATGTGGTGGAAGGCTGATCAGCTTTTCCTTTGAACTGAATGTTCCTGTGTTCCAGGGTGGTAGTCTGCTTGATGGAATTCCCTGGAGCCCGACAAGCGAATAGACCATGGCATTATCACGACAACAGAACATTGATGTTTCTTACAGTGCACTGGTTTCCACCTTCAAAGCCAGAGAATTTGCTGTCAGACAGCCCCACATTGTTGCTTAAAACTATCAAAGTTAATGCCACCCATTCACCTTGACCTTTCTCAATCTTCTCTCTCTCTCGACCTCTTTGACCTTTCTCAATCTTCTTCTCTCTCTTGACCTCCTTGACCTTTCCCTGAAACCAGTGGTGGAGGAAGTACTGAAAGTCAGTACTTAAGTATAAGTACAAATATTTACTCTAGTAAAAGTACCACAATGACAACCCTACTTTAAGTAAAAGTAAAAAGTGCCTGCTTTTAAATGTACTTTAAGTATTAAAAGTAAAATTATTTTCATAACGATTTATTATCTAAATGCCCATATTCTAATAAAAAAAAAACAGTATGGGCTATGGCATTTTAATTAAGTTAGTTTTAGGTTATACTAGGCTAGTTAGTTTTAGGCTAATGCAATTGTGCTTACCATCTGTGACCCAGTTTACATTCTGACTTACAATTCTGGAGACTATATCTAGGGTGATCTGCTGAGTTAAATATCATTAAGCAAAACACGAGAGTCCAAAGTTTAACGGGGTGGACAAGGGAAACGTATGGTGGATCGTAATGCCAGTTCTGCTGGTCCAGATTGTACAGAAACGTTTTTTTCAACGCGTGAGTTGTTGAGAAAGGTGTCTTTATGATTACATTACATTACATTACATTACATTTGGCTGACGCATTTTTAGCCAAAGCGACTAACAACATGGTAAACAGTTTAAGTTTAGAGCAATTCTCAACAATATTAGGACAATTTAAAAAACATTAGAGTACAGTAAGAATAAGTGCATCAGTGAGTGCAGTTTTTAACAGTTACGTGTCAGTTTAAGACGGCTGGTGAGTGCTAGGATCAGCAAGACTTGTTGTAAGTGTTGCTATGAGAGGAGATGTTCTCTAAAGAGCTGGGTCTTCAGGAGTTTTTTGAAAATGGAGAGGGATGTCCCTGCCCTTGTAGGAACTGGCAGTGTGTTCCACCAGCGAGGAACAACAGATGAGAAAAGTTTGGATTGGCCTGAGCGTACCGGAGGTGGAGCTAGACGTCGTTCGTCTGAGGAGCGCAGCGGTCTGGAGGTAGCGTATGTCTGTATGAAGGCATTCAAGTAGGTGGGAGCAGAACCGGAGACTACTTTGTAGGCAAGCGTTAGAGCCTTGAATTTGATGCGGGCCGCCATAGGTAGCCAATGTAGCTGGATGAGTAGCGGGGTAACATGTGCCCTCTTGGGTTGGTTGTAGACCAGGCGCGCCGCCGCGTTCTGGATCATCTGAAGTGGTTTCACTGCGCAGGCTGGGAGACCTGTCAGGAGGGCGTTGCAGTAGTCGAGTCGTGAGATGACTATTGCCTGAACCAGAAGTTGGGTGGCATCTTGATTTAAGTAAGTCCTGATTTTCCGTATATTGTAGAGTGCGAAACGGCATGACCGGGCGACTGAGGCAACATGATCTGAGAAGTTTAGTTGGTTGTCGAGAACAACTCCTAGATTTCTTGCAGTCCTGGTAGGTGAAACAGACAGAGAGTCAAATTTGATGTTGATGTCGTGGTGTATGGTAGGTTTAGCTGGGAGGACCAGCAGTTCAGTCTTTGAGAGGTTCAGCTGGAGGTGGTGTGCCTTCATCCATGTAGCTATGTCTGAGAGGCAATCCGAGATCCGTGCTGAAACCAAGGGGTCATCGGGTGGAAAGGACAGATAGAGCTGTGTGTCGTCTGCATAGCAGTGGTATGAGAAGCCATGCGAACGGATAATCTGTCCCAAGGAGGTGGTGTAGATAGCAAAGAGAAGGGGGCCCAGTACTGAGCCCTGGGGGACCCCTGTGGTGAGATGGTGAGGTGCAGATAGCTGACCAAGCCATGATACGTTAAATGAGCGTCCTGTGAGGTAGGATTCAAACCAGGAGAGAGCAGAACCGGAGATTCCCATGTTAGCGAGTATAGAGAGAAGGATGCGGTGATTAACCGTGTCAAAGGCAGCCGATAAGTCAAGCAGAATGAGTACTGATGACCGAGCGGTCGCCCTGGCTTCTTTTAAGGCTTCTGTTACAGACAGCAGAGCCGTTTCGGTAGAGTGGCCGCTTTTGAACCCAGACTGATTTGGATCCAGAAGGTTGTTCTGTGAAAGGAAGTCAGAGACCTGTTTGGAGACTGCTCGTTCAATGCCTTTGGATAAGAAAGGCAGGAGTGAGACAGGGCGGTAGTTCTCGACTTGAGCAGGGTTGAGAGAAGCTTTCTTAAGTAACGGTGTTACCCGGGCCGTTTTGAACGCTGTTGGAAATGTGCCGGAGGTTAGCGAGGCATTGATCACGTGTGTGATAGCTGGTGCGATGGTCGGGCTGATGGACTGAAGTAGGCTCGTAGGTATAGGGTCCAGCGAGCATGTGGTAGGACGGCTGCATGTCAGGAGTCTAGATACTTCATTCTCGGAGAGAGGCGTGAATGCTGAGAAAGATGATCTAGCAGTCCCTAGAGGTTGTAGGAGTGCGGTATCTGAGTATGATGAGGATGTTATGCTCGAAACTGACGCCTCAAATCAACTCGATCAGTGTCGAGCTTTTGAAGCGCAAATGTTTCAAAACACTGCTTCGAAACATGGTTCAAAATGTCATGTGACCACGGCTAAGTGAATCGACCGCAAGCTGGTTCAAAGATTTAGAGCGGGGCATGTAGCGCTCTAGAATCTTTGGTAGCAACCCAACTCCCAACTCCACTGGTAAGACAAACATGTGCCGGTCAGGTAGCCTACGTCTTTTGTCAAAGACAAAAAAAAACTCATCATAAAATGTAACGGAACTGAACGACGGTGTTGTAGAAATGTAGTGGAGTAGAAAGTATAGATAATTGCTGCAAAATGTAACGGAGTAAAAGTCAAAAGTAGCCTATGCACTATAGATTTTACTTAAGCAAAGTGCAGATACATGGAAAATGTACTTAAGTACAATAACAAAGTATTTGTGCTTGGTTACATTCCACCACTGCCTGAAACACAATAAAGCCTAAAAGTGGGCACTCCTCTCTTCCACCTCTTCTTCTTCCTCTTTCCCCTCTGACCTCAAAGCTTTGGGCAGATCCCTGACTTAACATTCACCTCACCCTCATTCTCAGACAAGGACCATACAGAATAAAAGAAAGACCTTTTCTCAGAAAAAAAAGAATGACCCAGCTCCATCCCCTGCTCCAAAAAAGAAGCTCAAATTCATGTAAAAATAAGTTCAACACTGATTTCAGGACATGGGAACACGCCTAGGAGAAGTCAGTCTTGACAGTGAAGGGGTGGTGGCAGTACAGTTTCCCATTCGCCGGATGACAGTTCCAGGGGTGTCAAATTAAATCAAGACTTTTCCCTAGCTGGACCCACACCACTGTGCACTTCAAGCAGAATGCATTCAGCAGCTCATCAAAGCCACTGGCATGCCTTTTATACTTGGAGTAACACGTCGGCCCTTAGTAATCCATAGTGCTCGAGCAGTGGAGTGTGTGTGTGTGTGTGTGCATCCATTGGTGGGCGTGCAGGTTCTCCCCAGTAATGAAGGGGGTGAGTTGGCAGTGAGGTGA